>NW_026652291.1:84251733-84422768 GCF_009828535.3 Hylobates moloch
AGTATAGTTTGAAGTCAGGTAGCGTGATGCCTCCAGCTTTGTTCTTTCGGCTTAGGATTGACTTGGTGATGCGGGCTCTTTTTTGGTTCCATATGAACTTTAAAGTAGTTTTTTCCAATTCTGTGAAGAAAGTCATTGGTAGCTTGATGGGGATGGCATTGAATCTATAAATTACCTTGGGCAGTATGGCCATTTTCACGATATTGATTCTTCCAATCCATGAGCATGGAATGTTCTTCCATTTGTTTGTATCCTCTTTGATTTCATTGAGCAGTGGTTTGTAGTTCTCCTTGAAGAGGTCCTTCACATCCCTTGTAAGTTGGATTCCTAGGTATTTTATTCTCTTTGAAGCAATTGTGAATGGGAGTTCACTCGTGATTTGGCTCTCTGTTTGTCTGTTATTGGTGTATAAGAATGCTTGTGATTGTTGTACATTGATTTTGTATCCTGAGCCTTTGCTGAAGTTGCTTATCAGCTTGAGGAGATTTTGGGCTGAGACAATGGGGTTTTCTAGAGATACAATCATGTCATCTGCAAACAGGGACAATTTGACTTCCTCTTTTCCTAATTGAATACCCTTTATTTCTTTCTTCTATCTGGTTGCTCCGGCCAGAACTTCCAACAGTATGTTGAATAGGAGTGGTGAGAGACGGCATCCCTGTCTTGTGCCAGTTTTCAAAGGGAATGCTTCCAGTTTTTTTCCATTCAGTATGATATTGTCTGTGGGTTTGTCATAGATAGCTCTTATTATTGTGAGATACGTCCCATCAATACCTACTTTATTGAGTGTTTTTAGCATGAGGGGTTGTTGAATTTTGTCAAAGGCCTTTTCTCCATCTATTGAGATAATGATGTGGTTTTTGTCTTTGGTTCTGTTTATATGCTGGATTACATTTATTGATTTTTGTATGTTGAAGCAGCCTTGCATCCCAGGGATGAAGCCCACTTGATCATGGTGTATAAGCTTTTTGATGTGCTGCTGGATTCGGTTTGCCAGTATTTTATTGAGGATTTTTGCATCAATGTTCATCAAGGATATTGGTCTGAAATTCTCTTTTTTGGTTATGTCTCTGCCAGGCTTTGGTATCAGGATGATGCTGGCCTCATAAAATGTGTTAGGGAGGATTCCCTCTTTTTCTGTTGATTGGAATAGTTTCAGAAGGAATGGTTCCGGCTCCTCTTTGTACCTCTGGTAGATTTCAGCTGTGAATCCATGTGGTCCTGGAATTTTTTTGGTTGGTAAGCTATTGATTGTTGCCTCAATTTCAGAGCCTGTTATTGGTCTATTCAGAGATTCAACTTCTTCCTGGTTTAGTCTTAGGAGAGTGTATGTGTCAAAAATTTATCCATTTCTTCTAGATTTTCTAGTTTATTTATGTAGAGGTGTTTATAGTATACTCTGATGGTAGTTTGTATTTCTGTGATATTGGTGGTGATATCCCCTTTATCATTTTTTGTTGTGCCTATTTGATTATTCTCTCTTTTCTTCTTTATTAGTCTTGCTAGCGGTCTATCAATTTTGTTGATCTTTTCAAAAAATGAGCTCCTGGATTCATTTCTTTTTTTAAATGGTTTTTTGTGTCTCTATTTCCTTCAGTTCTGTTCTGATCTTAGTTATTTCTTGCCTTCTGCTAGCTTTTGAATGTGTTTGCTCTTGCTTCCCTAGTTCTTTTAACTGTGATGTTAGGGTGTCAATTTTAGATCTTTCCTGCTTTCTCTTGTGGGCACTTAGTGCTGTAAATTTCCCTCTACACACTGCTTTGAATGTGTCCCAGAAATTCCTGTGTGCTGTGTCTTTGTTCTTGTTGGTTTCGAAGCACATCTTTATTTCTGCCTTTATTTGTTATGTATCCAGTAGTCATTCAGGAGCAGCTTGTTCAGTTTCCATGTAGTTGAGTGGTTTTGAGTGAGTTTCTTAATCCTGAGTTCTAGTTTGATTGCACTGTGGTCTGAGAGACAGTTTGTTATAATTTCTGTTCTTTTACATTTGCTGAGGAGTGCTTTACTTCCAACTATGTGGTCAATTTTGGAAAAGGTGTGGTGTGGTGCCAAGAAGAATGTATATTCTGTTGATTTGGGGTGGAGAGTTCTGTAGATGTCTATTAGGTCTGCTTGGTGCAGAGCTGAGTTCAATTCCTGGATATCCTTGTTACCTTTCTGTCTCATTGATCTGTCTAATGTTGACAGTGGGGTTTTAATGTCTCCCATTATTATTGTGTGGGAGTCTAAGTCTCTTTGTAGGTCACTAAGGACTTACTTTATGAATCTGGGTGCTCCTGTATTGGGTGCATATATCTTTAGGATAGTTAGTTCTTCTTGTTGAACTGATCCCTTTACCATTATGTAATGGCCTTCTTTGTCTCTTTTGATCTTTGTTGGTTTAAAGTCTGTTTTATCAGAGACTTGGATTGCAACCCCTGCCTTTTTTTGTTTTCCATTTGCTTAGTAGATCTTCCTCTATCCCTTTATTTTGAGCCTATGTTGTGGGTCTCTGCCCGTGAGATGGGTTTCCTAAATACAGCACAATGATGGGTCTTGAATCTTTATCCAATTTGCCAGTCTGTGTCTTTTAATTGGATCATTTAGCCCATTTACATTTAAGGTTAATATTGTTATGTATGAATTTGATCCTGTCGTTATGATGTTAGCTGGTTATTTTGCTTGTTAGTTGATGCAGTTTCTTCCTAGCCTTGATGGTCTTTAAAATTTAGCATGTTTTTGCAGTGGCTGGTATTGGTTGTTCCTTTCCATGTTTAGTGCTTCCTTCAGGAGCTCTTTTAGGGCAGGACTGGTGGTGACAAAATCTCTCAGCATTTGCTTGTCTGTAAAGTATTTTATTTCTCCTTCACTTATGAAGCTTAGTTTGGCTGGATATGAAATTCTGGCTTGAAAATTCTTTTCTTTAAGAATGTTGAAGGCCGGGCGCGGTGGCTCATGCTTGTAATCCCAGCACTTTGGGAGGCCGAGGCGGGCGGATCACTAGGTCAGGAGATTGAGACCATGGTGAAACTCCGTCTCTACTAAAAATACAAAAAATTAGCCAGGCGTGGTGGCGGGCGCCTGTAGTCCCAGCTACTCGGAGAGGCTGAGGCAGGAGAACGGCGTGAACCTGGGAGGCGGAGCTTGCAGTGAGCCGAGATTGCGAAACTGCACTCCAGCCTGGGTGACAGAGCGAGACTCCGTCTCAAAAAAAAAAAAAAAAAAAGAATGTTGAGTATTGGCCTCCACCCTCTTCTGGCTTGTAGAGTTTCTGCCAAGAGATCAGCTGTTAGCCTATTGGGCTTCCCTTTGTGGGTAACCCGACCTTTCTCTCTGGCTGCCCTTAACATTTTTTCCTTCATTTCAACTTTGGTGAATCTGACAGTTATGTGTCTTGGAGTTGCTCTTCTCGAGGAGTATCTTTGTGGTGTTCTCTGTATTTCCTGAATTTGAATGTTTTCCTGCCTTGCTAGCTTGGGGAAGATCTCCTGGATAATATCCTGCAGAGTGTTTTCCAACTTGGTTCCATTCTCCCCGTCACCAATCAGATGTAGATTTGGTCTTTTCATAGTCCCATATTTCTTGGAGGCTTTGTTAATTTCTTTTTATTCTGTTTCTTCTAAACTTCTCTTCATGCTTCATTTCATTCATCTTCCATCACTGATATCCTTTCTTCCAGTTGATCACATCATCTACTGAGGCTTGTGCATTCATCATGTAGTTCTCATGCAGTGGTTTTCAGCTCCATGAGGTCCTTTAAGGACTTCTCTGCATTGATTATTCTAGTTAGCCATTCTTCTAATTTTTTTTCAAGGTTTTTAATTTCTTTGCCATGGGTTTGAACTTCCTCCTTTAGCTTGGAGTAGTTTCATCTTCTGAAGCCTTCGTCTCTCAACTTGTCAAAGTCATTCTCCATCCAGCTTTGTTCCATTGCTGGTGAGGAGCTGCATTCCTTTGAAGGAGGAGAGAACCTCTGATTTTTAGAGTTTCCGGTTTTTCTTCTCTGTTTCTTCCCCATCTTTGTGGTTTTATCTACCTTTGGTCTTTGACGATGGTGATGTACAGAGGTGTTTTTGGTGTGGATGTCCTTTCTGCTTGTTAGTTTTCCTTCTAACAGGCAGGACCCTCAGCTGCAGGTCTGTTGGAGTTTGATAGAGGTCCACTCCAGACCCTGTTTGCCTGGGTGTCAGCAAGCTGCAGAACAGCGGATTTTTGTGAACCACGAATGCTGCTTCCTGGTCATTCCTATGGAATTTTTGTCTCAGAGGAGTACCCAGCCCTGTGAGGTGTCAGTCCGCCCCTACTGGGGGTTGACTCCCAGTTAGGCTACTCGGGGGTCAGGGACCCACTTGAGGAGGCAGTCTGTCCATTCTTAGATCTCAAGCTGTGTGCTGGGAGAACCACTACTCTCTTCAAAGCTATCAGACAGGGACATTTAAGTCTGCAGATGTTACTGCTGCCTTTCGTTTGTCTGTGCCCTTTCTCCAGAGGTGGAGCCTACAGAAGCAGGCAACCCTCCTTGAGCTGTGGTGGGCTCCACCCAGTTTGAGCTTTGTTTACCTAATCAAGCCTGGGCAATGGCAGGCGCCCCTCCCCCAGCCTCGCTGCCACCTTGCAGTTTGATCTGAGACTGCTGTGCTAGCAAGGAGCGAGGCTCCATGGGCATAGGACCCTCTGAGCCAGGTGCGGGATATAACCTCCTGGTGTGCCATTTGTTATGCCCATTGGAAAAGCACAGTATTAGGGTTGGAGTGACCTGATTTTCCAGGAGCTACCTGTCACCCCTTTCTTTGACTAGGAAAGGGAATTCTCTGACCCCTTCTGCTTCCCGGGTGAGGCGATGCCTCACCCTGGCACGGTCCACTGCACCCACTGTCTTGCACCCACTGTCCAGCATTCCCCAGTGAGATGAACCCGGTATCTCAGTTGGAAATGCAAAAATCACCCATCTTCTGTGTCACTCATGCTGGGAGCTGTAGACTGGAGCTGTTCCTATTTGGCCATCTTGGCTGCACACCTCTCAATGTGTGTTATTTTCAAGGAAAATATTTAAAGTAAAATAATTATTAGTCCTCATGTAGGGTAGGATTACTTTGAACAGACAAGGAAAGAGGAGGCGTTTGTGTTTAAAGAATGTCAGCACAGTTCACCTGGATGTCTTCGCTACAATTATCTAAGTTTCAGTCCTACTTAATAAATACTAAAAATTTTACTTGTACAATTAGATTTACATTTAACTTACAGAAAATTTTTACATTCAATTTATAGTATAATTCAGTATCTGCCATACCAGAACTTATGTCCTTTTTTGTTTTTCTTTTCCAGTAAAATTTTCAAGAGATGTAATACCTGGTATTGTGTGTATGTGTGTGTGTGTGTGTGTGTGTATAATACATATATATATATATATATAAATATATATAAATTTGGTCCTCAGCATTTGCCTTGAGAATCTTGTAACTTGCTATTTTCTTCCTTTAGTTAATCAAGTTCTATCAGAATTAGCTATTCCATCTTAATTCTAGTATAAAATGCATTATTCTGAGATCAGTGTCAGAAGCAAAAAAGACTCCTGGTATCTTAAGTAGGAATGAAATTATAACTGGCAATTTGGTGTCTACAAAATTAGTGGGAATCTTGAAAAAGAAAGATCCAAACTGGTTCTTCTAAGAATGACACAAAATAACAGAATTGTTTAACTGGGCTTCCAGAGAGGTAAGCTTAATGCAAGAAGACGCAGTCATCCCTGATACAACTGCGTCTCTCACCTGTGAAGGTAGAGAATAGAAACTGAAATGCATGTTGTTACAGGATGTCTTTAAGTTGCCCCAGTATTACTTACTTTTCAGACGTAGCTCCCAGGAGCTGCAGGAACCTGTCCTGGGACTCAATTCCAAACCTCATAGGAGTGCACCTAATTGTCAGAAAATTATTAATAAATTCAAGGAGATTTAAAAATGTGGTTTATTTTTCTTCTTTTTTTTTACTTCAACTTTTAATTTAAGTTCCAGGGTACATGTGCACGATGTGCAGGTTTGTTACTTAGGCAAACATGTGCCGTGGTGGTTTGCTGCACAGATCAACCCATCAACTAGGTATTAAGCCCAGCATCCATTAGCTATTTTTCCTAGTGCTCTCTCTTCTCCCATCCCACCTTCTGACAAACCCCAGTGTATGCTGTTCCCCTCCCTGCGTCCATGTGTTCTCATTGTTCAGCTCCCACTTATGAGAACATGTGGTGTTTGGTTTTGTGAGTAGTGCTGCGATGAATATACACATGCTTGTCTCTTTATAATAGAATGATTTATGTTCTTTGTGTATATACCCGGTAATGGGATTGTTGGGTCAAATGGTATTTATACCTCTAGGTCTTTGAATAGTTGCCACACTGTCTTCCACAATGGTTGAACTAATTTACAATCCCACCAATGGTGTAAAAGCATTCCTTCTACTCCAGAACCTCACTAGCTTTTTTTTTTCTTGACTTTATAATAATCACCATTTTGACTAGTGTGAGATGGTATCTCACTGAGGTTTTGATTTGCATTTCTCTAATGATCAGTGATGTTGAGTTTTTTTTATATGTTTGTTGCCACATAAATGTCTTCTTTTGAAAAGTGGCTGTTCATGTCTTTTGCTCACTTTTTTTTTTTTTTTTTGAGACTGAGTCTCGCTCTTTAACCCAGGCTGGAGTGCAGTGGTGCAATCTCAGCTCACTGCAAGCTCCACTTCCTGGGATCACACCATTCTCCTGCCTGAGCCTCTCCGAGTAGCTGGGACTACAGGCGCCCACCACCACGCCCGGCTAATTTTTTTTTGTATTTTTAGTAGAGACGGGGTTTCACCGTGGTCTCGATCTCCTGACCTCGTGATTCGCCCACCTCAGCCTCCCAAAGTGCTGGGATTACAAGCTTGAGCCACCGCACCCGGCCTTTTGCTCACTGTTAAATGGGTTTGTAGGTGAAGACATCACACTACCCAACATCAAACTATACTACAAGGCTGCAGTAACCAAAACAACATGGTACTGGTACAGAAACAGACTCTTAGACCATGGAACAGAATAGAGAACTCAGAAATGAGATGGCACATCTATAACCACCTGATCTTTGACAAACCTCACAAAAACAAGCAATGGGGAAAGGATTCCTTATTTAATAAATGGTGCTGGGAGAACTGGCTAGCCATATGCAGAATATAGAAACTGGGCACCTTCCTTATACCTTATACAAAAATTAACTCAAGATGGATTGAAGACTTAATGTAAACCCAAAAACTATAAAAACCCTAGAAGAAAATCTGGACAATACCATTCAGGACATAGGCATGAGCAAAGACTTTGTGATGAAAATGCCAAAGGCAGAAGCAACAAAATCAAAAACTGACAAATGGGATCTAATTAAACTAAAGAGCTTCTGCACAGCCAAAGAAACTATCATCAGGGTGAACAGATAACCTACAGAATGGGAGAAAATTTTTGCAATGTATCCATCTGACAAAGGTTTAATATTCAGAGCCTACAGGGAGTTTATTTTCAATCTCTCCAAATAGATAAAAGCTAGAATGAAGAGTAACTTCAAGCTGAATCTAGAATACTTGAAAATATGTGGAATTCATGTATCATAGCAAGGTTATTTCCACAGAATTTATTTAAAATATAGTTGAATTATAATTTCTTTAGTCATCATTTATTTTGTTTCCAGGACTCCCCACAGAATTTGTTCATATATCATATATTTATAACTCAAATCTTTATGTTAATCATGCATTTTTATTTCTCTGTAACAAATATATGTATACAGAATACACTTTAAAATATATGCATTTACCATTATTTATACTGTCATTTAACAGTTATTCTCAATTATGTTTGTGATTTTTATTGGTTCTTATTTAAAGCAACAAAATGTATTTTGCATTTTGAAATATAATTATGTTATCAATTAAAATTATATTAGGAAACTATATAATGGGGTATGTAGATTTTTTTAAAAACTATGTTATGCATTCATGATTAAAGATTTTTTAATGTTATAACAAAATGGGGTTTAGTGATCCTTAATAACAAAATAAATAAAAGGTATGGGCACTACTATGCAAGGTGTATTTAGTGATTGTTGTTAAGTGCATTATTTCAGTAAAATCCATAATATGTTTCTACTAAATTAATCCAAATCCAAGAAAATTCATAGTGGGAATGAACAAATGTGAAGATAAATGATCCAGTAAAGATAATGATAAATAGTCTTCCGAGAAGGGAAAAAAGATGCATTCCAATAAACTTGTGGAAAAAGTTATGAAAATGTGCCTCCTATGATTCAGAAAAAAAGTTACAGAAAATATAATCTCTTATTTGAAAAATCAATTTCTCATATTTTAGATGTAAATTTGAATTTTTAACTACCTTGTCCATGAAATATGTAACAAAGATACAGATAAATCAAAGTGTTCACCGAGTATTTTCTCATTACTCAGAATAGTGAAAATTAAAAAAAAATATGTCATAGAAGTTTGTTATTATGTTTCCCAGTATTCTTTTTATAAATTTCAAATATTCAGATACTAAGAGAAATGTTGTGTTGATCAGTGGAATGCATTTGTTTTCTGATTGACATAATTTGCTGACGAACAATATTATTGGATACTTTCATTGCTTTGTCTCATAGGAGCAATGCATAGTTTTATAACATTCAGAAGTCAGAAGATAGAACAGAGAGTTCATTAACATAATATCTTTCTTGGTCATGGCTGATGGAAGAGTGTTTATAAAGTAGTGAATAGATTTATACTGATTTTTACATGAAGCCTTTTTCATTTTATGGCTTACTGTCATAATGTACCTAGGAAAGCATTTGTAGAAAACAAAGTAGATTGAATTCATGTCAAGAACAGTAGGTAATATGTACTTCTCAAAGTTAATGACTTTAAGGAAAGAAAAATCTCATTAAATACATTTTAAATCAGAGATTAATAGGCATCTTGGTTTTTCAATGTAATTCTTAATCCCAAGAAAATTACTAGAAAAACTTTATCTTCGTGCTAGCTGTGATTTCCTAGGTATAATTAGAAAATTCTTATCTCTTGAATATAACAGTTTTAATAATGTGGTTATTCTGTATAAATGAAAATACAACTTAATACAGAAATTGTAAAAACAATGCTTTCTGTTCTGGATATATCTGTATTCCCTTCTGTTTATAAGTTCCCTGCTATTTTTGGCACATGAACAAATGTATTTCACTTTATAGCTTTTTAATCTTGAAAATGGAGTTTCAAAACATGTGGCAGCTGAAAGCTTCATTGTGTAGCCTCATACATAATCACATAATCCATTGGCAGAGACACAGAAGTGGAATTGAAATAGAATTTTGTAGGGTTAAGCTGGTTTCTTGAAAATGCTGGAAATTATAGCTGAGTTTTTTCAAAACTATTTTGAGACTACAATTGCATGTGGTTGAAAGAATTTTTTTATCCATGTACAATGCAGATACCTTAGTAACCCAATGAAAGAGATGGTTATGTCCTCTTTATTTAGAATGACGAATTTGTTTATTTTCTCCAGATCCATAATGGAATTCGATGTTATCTGTATAAATCACAGTGTCACTGAACTCAGGTATATGTCCAAGAGTAGGAGAGAAGCTATTTCCATCAAACATTCTTTTCTCGTTATTTCATTTCCTTATTCTTTTCCCTCTTTCTCTCTCAACTTCATTTTTTTCCATGTAAGATTGATGGCAAAGTATATTTACACAAAGTTTTAAATTGAATTAATGAAAATGCATGATTATGACATATAAAAATTCAAAAAACATACCAGAATTATATGTGTTAGCAAATGTTTCCTTATCTCAGACTCTACACTTGAGCCTTGATTGACCCTTTTACTTAACCACACCAGGAAGTAACTACAGTTAACCACCTCTCATGCAACATTCCAAAAGTAGTTTTATCTGAAAATACCAGTCTATGTATATGTATGTGTATATTAATTTTTTAGTTATATATAACTGGTTTATTTCACCTTTAATATATCTTTAAAATGTTTAATATCAGTATGTATCTGTGTGTATATAGATATATACACACACATAAGTATATATCTTAATCTATGTCGTTTTACGTAGAATTCCATACTATGATATATTGTGACTACTGTTATATTGATGAAGACTTAGAACATTTTGCAGTGTCATGCTATTACAGAAAATGCTGAAATTACATTTATTTGTGTATGAGTGTATGTGTGTATGTGTACCTTGGCACACATACAAGAGTATATATTAACAGTTTGAATGTAACCTAAAATTTCTGAATGAGTGTTTTCCATTCTATCAATTCATATTCCCTGAAAAACATCCATATAGTTTAAATATTTTAGTCTTAAACTTAACATTTTCCATGTTCAAATGTAATAAATTGTTTTGCAAACTTTTGAAAATGCAGAAAATAGTAAGAAAAATGCCTATTCTTCTACTACATATTAATGATGCCTATTGACATTTGCATAACAACCTGCCCAGAACTTTTGCAGAGAACATGTTTACTGACATCTAATAGAAACTCAATGAAGTTAACTTAAGCTGAAATGAATCATTAAGTAGATGGACAGAAGGTTTGTATTGAGTTAAGCTCAAGACTGCAGCCAGGTTCAGACATGGGCTAGATTCACAGACTGAAATGTTCCGAGTTCTTTTATTCGACCTCTGATCTTTACTCCTCTCTGGGTGAGTGTTAGCTTTGTTGATCTCTTTCCCTACGGAACATTTTTCTCTATTTTCCAGATCACATACCAGATATTATTCTTCACATCTCACAAGTTTACAAGTTGCTGATATAATTATGGAAAAAATTTTTCTCTTTGAGAAAGTATTTTTTAAAAAGATGTATATTGGTTCAGGCAAGGTGAGGTGCTCATGGCTGCCTGCATCAGTCAGTTGTGGTTGGATGGAAAGGAGGGTTCTATGATCATTGAACAGCATTCAGGAAATGAATACTGAAGATGTGGGTACAGTGATATCTAATTACAAAAGGAGTTCTTTTTATTTTTGCCATGAAATAATTCAATGCGTGCCTTTTGTGATGACTTAGTTTTCATATGTTAACAATATGTTGTTAACATATTTTCATATTGCTGAATATATGTTATACATCACACAGTATTTTACTACATGAACATACGACATTATTTAACCAGTTTTACATTTAGCATTTAGGGTGCTTAAACTTTATATCCTTGTAGGTGATATTTTATATGTAACCATTATTATTTTCCTAAGACAAATGAACAGAAAGCAGAATTGATAGATCAATGTGTATGCATATTTTTATACATGTGTATATTATCAAATATCTGTTTTCCACCAGAAATGCTGTGACAATTTGTTCTCTCATCAACATTTAAGAGTATTCCCTATCCATACACTAACATCATTATGATAGAAATATCTTGATCTTAAAGTAATGTATCCTTGGCAATACATATTTGAAGCAAACATTTTTCTTATTATTTGGCCTTGATAAACCTCTACTATTTTTCTCTAATCTAGAGAGGCAGTATTTTTCTTTGGCTCCCCGTTTTATTCTTGCAGCCCAGTAGTATGTAACTATTTGGACAAAATGTGTGCACAATCAAATAATTGGACTTATTCCTGCAAAATTTCCCAAGGTGGTGAAAATACAGAAATGAACTTTGCCCCTGCTTTACTATCTGTCTGTTAGGAATAAAATGAATATTACAAGCTTCTTGAAATGTTAAACATCTTTGTTTAAAAATACACAAAAGCAATTAGTTATTCATGTATGCCTTACTGGTCTCAGAGATAACTTTTGTAACAAGGACATAATTAGATTTATTTACTCTCATCATCATTTGTACTTGTTTTATCTGGAGATGTGCTCTTTCAGGCTATTGATTTAACAACTTGGTATATTTTACGCTGGGATTTGTCTAAGAAAGACAGTAAGAAACAAAAGGAATATAATAGTTCTAACAATAGAAACATCAGTAGATTGATTTAGTTCTATTTTTATATTTTCTCTACTTTTTGAAATTTTGTTATGCAAAATTCACCAGTAGAAGACTTAATGTAGTAATTCAGAGTAATTCATTTACCCTTGCAACATGTATGCAAAAAATATCTGATATAAATAAAAATTGATATGTGAGACAATTCATTTCATCTGATAATAGATCATTATTGACAAATAACAATTTTCTATATTTAAAGTATACAATATGATGTTTTGATACACATAGACATTGTGAAATGATTATCATAATCAAGCTAATTAACATATGTCTCACCTCACATTATTAGTTTCTTTAAAGTGAGAAGAGTTAAGATCTACTGTGTTAGGACTTTTCAAGTATATAATACATTATAATTAATTATAGTAAACATGCTATATATTAAGTCTCCTGAACATATTCCCTTATAGCTGAAACTTTGTACCCTTTGACCAACAACTCTTGCATCCCGAAGCCCTCCCAGCCTCTACCAGTGACTATTCTACCGTCTGCTTCTATGAGTTTGTCTTTTATAGATTCCCCATATAAGTGAGATCATGTAGGATTTGTCTGTGTGTATTTGACTTTTTCACTTAGCATAATGCTCTCCAGGTTCATCCCTGTTGCAAATGACAGGATTTCCTTCCTTTTTAAGGCTGAATAAGATCCTATTGTGGGTATTTCTATTCATTTATCTATCTATCTTCTATGTATCTGTCTGTCTATCTAGCTGACATTGTCTTTCTTCATTCATCTGTGGATTAACATTTAGGCTGTTTCCATATCTTGGCTGTTGTGAATAATGCTGCAATGAACATGGGAGTACAAATATTTCTATGAGATACTAATTTCATTCCCTTTGAATATATATGCAGAAATTAGATTGCCAGACAATATGGTAGTCCTTTTTAAATTTTTTGAGGAAGCTCTACCGTATTTTCTGTAACAGTGTATAAGGGTTCACTTTCCTCCATATCTTTGCCAGCACTTGTTATCTTTAGACTTTTTGATAATAGCCATTCTAACACTGTGAGCTGATACCTCATTGTAGTTGTAATGTGCATTTTCCTGATGATTAGTGATGCTGAGCACCCTTTTACATACCTATTGGTCATGCATCTTCTTCAGAAATACATCTATTCAGATCTTTTGCTCATTTTTAAATAGGTTATTTTATTTTGCTATTAAGTTGTATGTATTCCTTATATGTTGCGTATACTAATCTATCATTCATATATCATTTATAAATATTTTCTCTCATTCTATTAGTTGCCTTTGTATTTTTATTTTCCTTTGTTCTGCAGATACATTTTAGTTTGATGTAGTACCACTTGTTTATTGCTGCTCTTGTTGCCTCTGCTTTTGGTGTCATATTCAAAAAATAATTGCCAAGACCAATGTCATGGGGCTCGACCTCTATGTTTTTTTCCAGGAGTTTTACAGTTCCAGATCTTAAGTTTAAGTCTTTAACTCATTTTATATTGTTTCTGTGTTTGGTGTGGGATAAGAATCCACTTTCATTTTTTATTTTTTTGCATGTAGATATCCAATTTTCTCAACACCATTTTTTGAAAATACTATCCTTTCCCCATCATGTAATTTTGTCATCTTTGTTGAAGATCAGTTGATCACATATGTTGTGGGTTTATTTCTGGGATTTCTATTCCACTCCATTGTCTATATATCTGGTTTCATGCCACTATCATACTGTTTTGATTAACATAACTTTGTAATGTAATTTGAAAACAGGACGTGTGATGCCTTCAGCTTTATTCTTTTTTCTCAAGATTGTTTAAGCTATTTAGGGTCTTAGAAATCACTGAAACTTTAAAAAATTAATATTATAATATGATATGATTACTAACTTAATTGCTCATATATTTATAATATGAATACTAATACATAATTACTAATTTACTTCATTGCACTTAATAACTAATGTCTTAGTAACAAGTTCAGTCATTATTTATTCTATTAAAATAGCTATTTTAAAATTTTAAACTGAAAAAGCCATAGATTTTGAGTATAGAATTCAAAGTAAAAATCCATAGGTATGTACATTCCCATTACCATATTTTCAAATATTTTAAGTCCCATGTTAATTTTCTATATGAATTTGAACACCCTAACTCTTATTGTTTCAGCATGTTAAAATGCTTAATTTAAAGAAAATCTTTTTCTAAAGCCCCATGAACTTAAACCTGTCTTCAAAATTTCAAAAACAATCATTTCAGATTTCTCTGTAGGCTTCATAAGGCCAATATGCATTCGTTAACTTGGTGCCATTATGAGAGTTTCCGAGAAGGTTCCCGTTACCATGCAGTGCTCTAAAGTGCATTTTTAGACGAGTTTCATTTGTGAATAAGTCAGTATTATTACTACGTGTAACATCAGAAAAAATTAAAGCAAATTTTCAACTTTTTAGAGGGTTACACATAGAATTGTTACTCATTGAATTATTTAGAGAGCATTTTGTGTGTGGCAGCATTTTACTAAGAAGTGTAACCTATTAAACCCATTCAGAAGAAATACTAGGATTTGTTTTAATTTGCCAAAACAGTGGATGACCTCACATTTCTTTTTATCCCCCTCCCTCCTGCTCATTTAAAAAATATCTAATATGTATTTGTGATCTTTCTTGATATGTATCTATGTGTAACGTGTATGTATATGAGGGGGCACTTGTGGTGAAGCCAGCTGTGCCACTGAAGGAAGTTCAGGTTTTAGCCCCATACTTCTCTGGAAAATCAGAAAGTTAGTACTCACTTGAGTCTTTTTGTTGCTTTTCCAGGATACAAAATTGATTGGAAATATGTGGCCAATTTACATGATCTTTGTGCAGCATGCCATTCATCCCTATAGAGGCCATATGAATCCATTACGAACTGGATTGGGCTTACTGCCAGTTATACCCTTTTGCCTACTTTTATCCCTTGTACCTCTAGCAAGTAAAGGAAACGATAGTGAGAAGGAAGTCAAAAGTTGTTTTACCAATGCAATTTAGTCTTGTGCAGACAAAAATCAGGAAATGGTCAGACAGCTAGGTTAAGGGGATTATGATATATTGTAAGTTCAGTTAGCAATTATAAATTTGTGATACTTGGGTCTTAGTGCTTCCCTGAATGACCTGGTAAATAATTTTAAAATGGCAAAATAATGAATACTTCATTGCACTATCAGGCAAGAATCTAAAACGTAGACCTGTTCCATCACTCAGATATTTGAAATTCACCTGGAAAGAAATTAATGTTTACTTGATTATCTACTCTCTGAAAATTAAAATTCTAAGGAATGGGATAGCAGCCCCCATTTGTTTAAAGAAATTAAATCTTCACTACATGAGTGCCTGATTCTTTTTACAAGTACAACTTTTTAATTGGAGAGACATGATTTTTTCATTTGATATATATCTGGTTTCAATGTGCCATGGAAACAAATGAGAAAGAACATTTTAAGGTCCCTTTGATTAACAGCCATAGAAGTGAATTAAAAGCATTCCTACTTCTGAAATAGATAAAATTTTTGATAAAGTTAAATCTTAATAATATCATATTCAAGACTTCAATGCTTACATCTATGCATGATTTAATCATTTTACTATGTACATATTGCGGCCAAATATTTGTGTTAATCATATTCTTTTCTTTGGATGTTATGTTTAGTGGCCCATTTTTATCAAAGAAACATCTATGGTAAGCTCTTTCCTTTGGGTTTTGAACTTCAAAGCTCTGCACCACTAAAAATTTATGGCATTTTTTTTTTAAAGCAGATGGCTTTCTTTGTTTTTTATTTGCATGTGTGTGTACGTGTTTTACCTGCTAATTTCTTTTTAAGATTCTTCATATTATATTGAAATTAATAATGTGGGGCCAGGGAAAAACTACTAACTTGTTTTCTGTACTATAGTTTGCCTTTTGTGGAATTTTAAAAAATACAATTTTATGTTATGTACTCTATATTTCCTGGTTTCTCTTACTTAATTATTTTGAGATTCGATTATATTGAAACATGCATTATGAGTTCATGTCTTTGCTGAATACTATTCCATAATGGAGTTTGTTTTTCCATTTGCTTGTTGATAGACTTTTGGGATGTTTCTAATTTTGCAGTATCAGAAGGAAGGTGCTGTGAACATTCATGTACACATCTTTGCATGAACCTATACTGTATTTTCTCTTAGGTAAAGGCTTAGCAATGTCATGGCTGGAACAGAAACCATTTCCATTTTCAGTGGTCTTTCTGCAGATCCGTGTTTCCTGCTGGCATTATTTTTCTTCTGCCAGACAGAGATTTTAAAAATACTTTCTGTATCAAGGATGTGCTTTCGAGGATTTTTTAAAATTTTATATATCTTAAAATGTCTATATTTCACCTTAATATCTAAAAGATATTTGCAAAAAATATAAATTTTAGGTTGCCAATGTTGGCAACCTAAACATAACATATTTTACTGTTTTCTTACTTGCATTGTTTCTGGAAAAAAGAAATCTGCTTTCCATCCTTGGCTTTGTCTTATCTGTGCAGATCTTTTTACCCTGTCAGCTTTAAAGATTTTGTCTTTATAAATGGTTTCAAAGAATTTGAATTGGATGAGCCTTAGTGTGGTTTTCATATTTTGTGCTTGAGGTACATTGAGCAGGATTGTGTCTCAATCCATAAACATTTAATTCCTGCTCCTCTCTAGTTCACTAAAATTCTTACCAACATCACCATTTTTTTTATATTTCCATATCCACTAAACAGTTTATTGTGTTTCATATATGTCTTGCTCTCTAAGCAGTGCTTGAAAAATGTGGAACTTTGTCCTCCTTAACATCCTATGCTTCTGATTTTTTTCTGCTTCTGTGTCTAAGCCTACTCAGTCTCCTCTGTGGCTGTCTCTTCTTCTTTTCCTCCTTTACATATTGGTATTCCTTCTGCAGAGTTGCTTTTTCTTTCTCTATTTTTTCTGATACCCATTGTCTTCTCTTTTTCAACTGCCAGTTACATACTGATGACCATCTGAACTATCTATTCTCAATTCCAGATGTGCATATCCATTTGTCTATTCTACATTTCTACATGGGTGTTTCTCATCATCCTCCTCAAATTCAGCCATCTCCTCCTCAAACTCAGAAAATATGACACTTAGCACACTATCATCCGATTAATTTGACGACTTCCACAGTGCTCTCTGCTTCTGGGTGCTAAGGAAATGTGTATAATTACAGGCTGCCCTTAATTATCCTTTCTGGGAGTGCCCATTGAACTACTTAATTTAATATACCTGCAAAACACTTATATATCTAACCTAAGTCCCAGCTCTAACCCCTCTTGGCTAGTATTGCATGCTGTCATTTTTAGCCTGGAAATGGCCATGAATAAACTTCTACATTGCTATGTAAATCTAGTATTAATATTGCATAAAATAAGAAATCATTATACATATATTTTTGAAATATATTACATTTATTAGAGTAAGGGTTTTATAAAAATTGTAATCAGGATTGTCAAGCATGCTAAGAAATCAATAATTATTTTTAGATAATATGGTTAATAGACACGCACTTAGATATGTCTTAAAGTTTTCAGGATGTGTATACTGAAACATGCTAGCACAATGTAGTATAGTTTTTAATATTTCTGGCATTTATGTTATTAAGCACTTGTTTGTCTTTTGGCTGGATTTTGCTGATTTGTTTTTAAGTAAACAGCTGTTGATTCAACTTAATGTAACTAACCCTATATTGACATACATGTCATTGTTTGCCTTTCAAACTTTATGACATTTAAAAGTATCAAAATTTTGAATAAATTATCTTTGCATGATTTTATTTATATAGAAGTTATATTATTACTTCAAATGTAATGCAAATAGATTTTGCATTAAATGTAATAGATTATATTATTATAATTATATTTCTAACAATAAATTATATTATTTCAAATTTACAAATGGATTTCAACGCTTTAATATTGCTATTTAAGAACCTATGTCATATCTTTGATGGCCCACAAAAATTTTCTATTCCTTATCAGAGCTAAACAATTATAACAAGAATAAACTAAAGAATAAACTAATGCCTTTTACTTACTCTTTTAAAAATAAATAAAATTCTCATGTAATAAGTAATAGATATAAGTAATGGTAAAATATATTTCTTCAGTATATTTCTATCACTTAAATTCCTAGTTATCCTTGAATAAATATAATGAGAAATATTTTGGCATACTATTAGTAGCCTATGTTAACCAATGGAAACATATTATAATGGCACTTTTTCAAGACAAAACTGTGAAGATTAAAGTCTCATTTATTGTACATTCATTTCACTAGTTTGTGTAAAACTTGGAAAATACATCAAAGTAAAAACAGATTGAGTCAAAACTCACATAAATGCCCTGACTTCAAATATTTTACAATCTAGGGGTCAGGTGGTTGAAAGAGGAGACAAACATTGATACTTACAGTACATTTTAATTAGCTTGGGAGGCTTATGTGGGTTTGAGATAACATAAGTAAATTAAAATTAAATAACATACAACAGCCTTCTAAGAGCCAACATTATAATGTGGCATAAACCGCATCCTTTGTGATAAGGGAGATATGAACAGTTAAAAATATAGGTAAAACAGAAAAAAAAAGGATCTCATCTGATTTGTAGTCATCACAATAGAAATACTATGGAATAATATTTAAGATAAATTTTTGGTAAAATTTTTTACATAAAGGTTTGTAGTGAACAGAAAATATATTTATATAAACAGATGTAAACAAGGGAAGGTAAAATTTAGGAGAGACCGATACTTTATATTTTAAAGAGGTAAGATTTTGAATTGTTGAACAAATAGAAATAAAGCAAGAAGAACAATTTTGAAGGATATTGGGATGAACAATTCAAATGATATTTAGACTTTGTTGGCAGGTAAAGAATCAAACACAATGTTTTTGAGTGTGGAGTGAACACAAACTGTTACTTTTGAAGACACTAGCGGGATAATATTGTGCAAAGTTCACTGAAGCATGTGAGAGTGGAAAATGAAGACAATCTGGATGAAATGATCATAATAGTCTACACATTAATTAGTCATGACCTTCAGGATGAATGGCCACCAACAAAAGGGATGAGTGGCACTGAATTTGGATAAACTTCCTTTTGAATATCTAAGCTAATTCCAAATATTTTTCTTCTTAGTATATATGAATACATATTTTTCTATTTGTTGAAAGACTACATTACATTTTATAGCACCATGCAGTGAATTAATAACATATTTAGTTAAAATATGTCTTTCACTATAGAAAAGAAATATTTTGCTATTTTTTCTCAATGGAACATTAGAAAGACTTTTTGACAATAAAAAGATAAAAAGACAATTAAGTAAGCTGAGATGCATATGGTGATTAAAATGGAAGCTAGGACATAAAATAGAACAAGGAAACAAAAAATACACTAATGGATTTAAATCCTGTGTCAGAGACAGTAAAAATAGCCCAGTTATGAAAATCGTATTTCTACACACTAACAATAAACAACATGAAAATGAAATTAAGAAAGCAATTTCATTTATAATAGCCTCAAGGAGAAGAAAATACTTGAATAAATTTCACAAAAGCAGTACAAAACTGACTCTGTAAAGAATAAAATATTGTTAAAAAAATTAAAGAAGTCCAGAATAAATGGAAAGACATACCATGTTCATAAATCAGGAAAGTTACTATTGTTAAGATCGCCATACTCTACAGATTCAACAAAATCACTATCAAAAATCCCAGCTGATGCTTTTTAGTAATTGACAAGCTAATCCTAAAATTCACATGTAAAGCAAAACACCCAGAATAGTCAAAAACAGTCTTGAAAATAAAAATCATAGGAGTATGCACACTTCTCAATTTGAAAACTTACTACAAAGCTACAATAATGAAGATACTGAGTTACTGGTATGGGAATAGACACATAGATCAATCAAATAGAATCAAGAGTTCAGTAATAAAGAATAATATTTAAAGTCAATTGATTTTTGGCAAAGTACTAAGAATATCTAATGGAGAAATAGTCTTTCAACACATACAAAAGTACTAGGAGAACTCTATGTCTACTTTCAAAAGAACAAATTTGGACTTCTCCCTCACTACATATGCAGAAATTAACCTAAAATGTACCACAGACGTAAATATAAGAGCTAACACTGTAAAAGTCCTAGAAAAAAATTATAGAAGTGATCTTTGGGACCTTGTGTTATGCAAAACATTTATAGATATGATGATAAAAGCAACAGTACCAAAAACATATAAACTAGACTTTATCAAAATTAAATCTTTTTTACTTGTTTATTTATACCATCAGTTATTTATACCATCAATAAAGTAAAACTATGAGCCACAGAATAGGGGAAAATATTCATACAAATCATATATTTAATAAAGGATTTGCAGTTAAACCGTATTAAAAACTTTTGCATCTGGCCGGGCGCGGTGGCTCACGCCTGTAATCCGAGCACTTTGGGAGGCCGAGGTGGGCGGATCATGAGGTCAGGAGATCGAGACCATCCTGGCTAAGGTGGTGAAACCCCGTCTCTACTAAAAATACAAAAAAAATTAGCCAGGCGTGGTGGCGGGCACCCGTAGTCCCAGCTACTCGGGAGGTTGAGGCAGGAGAATGACGTGACCCCAGGAGGCAGAGCTTCCAGCCTGGGCGACTCTGTCTCAAAAAAAAAAAAACAAAAAAAAACTTTTACGAATTAGCAATAATTCAATTAAAAATGGGCTTTTTGAGTCAAAAAATAAAAAAACATAAACTTATCAATAGAATTATCCAACAAGTTAATGGAGGTTAGACTGAGCAATTATCACTATGCCTAAAAGCAAAAATAACTGTTGTCATGAAGTAGAAGTTCCTGGCTGTCACTTCCCTTCTTCCTCAAGAAAAGTTATAATGATATTCCATATCAATCTGTTTATAAAACATATAACAGAAGAGAGTAATAGCAAATGAGAAAATGGAAAGAACTAAGACTTACTGACTTTCCAGTTATGCTATCTAAGAGAAAACTCTTTAATGCTTTAGATTTCCCAAGTAAGAATAGCAGTCATAGAGTAATACTTTTCTGCGGTAATCAATGCTGGGAAAGTGAAATAATTTAGAAGTTCCCTAAATTCTACATGAAGGAAAAAAATAGATAGATAGATATAGATATCTAGATAGATAGATATATATATACAGAGAGAGAGGAGAAAACAGGAAGGGGTTAAAAAATCAGAAAAAATTTTAAAAATAAAGGAAGAGGAGAGAATGAAAAGGGAAGGACTAGAAAGTACATTATGAGATTAAAGCAGGAAGACAAAAATGAAAGGAAGAAGGTTCAATTTTAAGTGTGAAAAGAAAATCCAAAATGAAGAAGGTTACGCCAGCAATGTCTAAAACAGAGCTGGGAAAGCTTAAGGAGCTGGACTCCAGTTGAGTATACGCCTGGATGAAATTTGACCTGTTAAACTGGGCCAAATTGTAAAACCAGCTGCATGAGATTGCAACTGCTTATACAGCCTGATCACCAACGTACTGGGGAGACAGCTGTGATGAACTAGATGTATCATTAGCTAAAGAAAATTTAAGGTATTAAACAGCCATCATTGATCATGGACTGCTGAAACATTTCAGATATATAAACGTAAGGTAAACCTTTGTAAGCGCCTGCCCAACCTGTACTGATGGAAAATGATTTAGCTGCTTGCTATACCTGTGTCTCCTCAATTGCAATTCCTAAGACCCCAATTAAAATGTGTTTCTTTTGTTTGCTGCCCTGCAGTATTGGTTTTCTTTCTTAATAGTTGATATAAATATTATTTTCTTCCCTACAAAGCTGAACATGTTCTAAGTAGAAATGTTTATCATTTCTTTTTCTTTTTCCTCTTTGTGTTTGTTTTTAATTAACTAATAACATTTGTGTATATTGTGAACACCATGTTTTGAAATACGTACACATTGTGGAATGGCTAAATCAGGCTAAATAACATGTGCATTACATCACACATTTATCATTTTTTATAATGAGCACACTTAAAATATACTCTCTTAGCAATTTTCAAGAATGCAATGTATTGATTATTAACTATAGTCATGATGTTGTACAATAGATTTCTCAAATTCATTTCTCCTATCTAACTGAAGTTTTGTATCTTGATAAACATCTCCCACCTCCACCTCCCCACTCTCAGACCCTGGTAACCACTGTTCTACTCTCTTCTTCTATGAGTTTCAGTTTTTTAGATTCCACATATAAGTGAGATGATGTGATTTGTCCTTCTGTGCCTGGTTTATTACACTTAATGTCCTCCGGGTTCATACATGTTGTCGCCAATGAGAGGATTTACTTCTTTTTTAACCTACATGTTATTTGAGAGTAAACCTCCATTTTCATTGAGGTTATACCAATTGGCAAAATATGGGATCTCTATTCTACCTCTAGACAGAATAAGAAAGAAAAGCTTTTTTAAAATTATGTTAAAGTTGAAACAATAAAATCACTGCCCAATAAAGACATAACACAAACAGTTCAGAGCTAGTTTTGAATATTATTTTTGGCCACTGATTTTCTCAGGATTTAATAGTAATAATCAAAATGGTTATGAAAAACTATGCTATTGCTAGGTCTATATAGTTATAATAGTCATAGGTTCCTTAATATAATAAAGTATTTTATTTTATGTATACCGAAAAATGTACATACTGTTTTCTAATGTTCACTATTTGGCTTTTTTATTAGTTATTTGACATGCAAAACGTCTTCCTATATTAGAGGGCAACACCTGAAGCAATGCTATGCAAATCACCTTGTTTTATAGCCTGTGACATACTAAACAATTAACAGAATACAAATACAAAACTATAATGAGATAATTGCTTTAAAAACTGAAGTCTTTGGTGCTCCATTTATTAACTCTTTTGATTAAATAGTTCAAATTAATTTGAGCCAAAATACCAAATAAAATCTGATGACTTACTTATAAAAATTTCAATGCCATTATAAGACAGTTATATATATATATATATTTTATGATTCACAGAATTTCTTTTTTTATTATTATTGTACTTTAAGTTTTAGGGTACATTTGCACAATGTGCAGGTTTGTTACATATGTATCCATGTGCCATGTTGGTGTGCTGCACCAATTAACTCGTCATTTAGCATTAGGTATATCTCCTAATGCTGTCGCTTCCCCCACCCCACAACAGTCCCCGGAGAGTTTCCAGTTTCATCCATGTCCCTACAAAGGACATGAACTCATCATTTTTTATGGCTGCATAGTGTTCCATGGTGTATATGTGCCACATTTTCTTAATCCAGTCTATCGTTGTTGGACATTTGGGTTGGTTCCAAGTCTTTGCTATTGTGAATACTGCCTCAATAAACATATGTGTGCAGGTGTCTTTATAGCAGCATGATTTATAGTCCTTTGGGTATATACCCAGTAATGGGATGGCTGGGTCAAATGGTATTTCTAGTTCTGGATCCCTGAGGAATCGCCACACTGACTTCCACAATGGTTGAACTAGTTTACAGTCCCACCAACAGTGTCAAAGTGTTCCTATTTCTCCACATCTTCTCCAGCACCTGTTGTTTCCTGATTTTTTAATGATGGCCATTCTAACTGGTGTGAGATGGTATCTCACTGTGGTTTTGATTTGCATTTCTCTGATGGCCAGTGATGATGAGCATTTTTTCATGTGTTTTTTGGCTGCATAAATGTCTTCTTTTGAGAAGTGTCTGTTCATTTCCTTTGCTCACTTTTTGATGGGGTTGTTTGTTTTTTTCTTGTAAATTTGTTTGAGTTCATTGTAGATTCTGGATATTAGCCCTTTGTCAGATGAGTAGGTTGCAAAAGTTTTCTCCCATTCTGTAGGTTGCCTGTTCACTCTGATGGTAGTTTCTTTTGCTGTGCAGAAGCTCTTTAGTTTAATTAGGTCCCATTTGTCAATTTTGGCTTTTGTTGCCATTGCTTTTGATGTTTTAGACATGATGTCCTTGCCCATGCCTATGTCCTGAATGGTATTGCCTAGGTTTTCTTCTAGGGTTTTTATGGTTTTAGGTCTAACATGTAAGTCTTTAATCCATTTTGAATTAATTTTTGTATAAGGTGTAAGGAAGGGATCCACTTTCAGCTTTCTACATATGACTAGCCAGTTTTCCCAGCACCATTTATTAAATAGGGAATCTTTTTCCCATTGTTTGTTTTTGTCAGGTTTGTCAAAGATCAGATTGCTTTAAATACGCGGCATTATTTCTGAGGGCTCTGTTCTGTTCCATTGATCTATGTCTCTGTTTTGGTACCAGTACCATGCTGTTTTGGTTACTGTAGCCTTGTAGTATAGTTTGAAGTCAGGTAGCGTGATGCCTCCAGCTTTGTTCTTTTGGCTTAGGATTGACTTGACGATGTGGGCTCTTTTTTTGGTTCCATATGAACTTTAAAGTAGTTTTTTCCAATTCTGTGAAGAAAGTCATTGGTAGCTTGATGGGGATGGCATTGAATCTATAAATTACCTTGGGCAGTATGGCCATTTTAATGATATTGGTTCTTCCAACCCATGAGCATGGAATGTTCTTCCGTTTGTTTGTATCCTCTTTTATTTCATTGAGCAGTGGTTTGTAGTTCTCCTTGAAGAGGTCCTTCACATCCCTTGTAAGTTGGATTCCTCGGTATTTTTTTCTCTTTGAAGCAATTGTGAATGGGAGTTTCATCATGATTTGGCTCTCTGTTTGTCTGTGATTGGTGTACAAGAATGCTTGTGATTTTTGTACATCGATTTTCTATCCTGAGACTTTGCTGAAGTTGCTTAGCAGCTTAAGGAGATTTTGGGCTGAGACGATGGGGATTTCTAGATACACAATCATGTCATCTGCAAACAGGGACAGTTTGACTTCCTCTTTTCCTAACTGAGTACCCTTTATTTCCTTCTCCTGCCTGATTGCCCTGGCCAGAACTTCCAGCACTACGTTGAACAGGAGTGGTGAGAGAGGGCATCCCTGTCTTGTGCCAGTTTTCAAAGACAATGCTTCCAGTTTTTGCCCATTCAGTATGTTATTGGCTGTGGGTTTGTCATAGATAGCTCTTATTATTTTGAAATACGTCCCAGCAATAACCAATTTATTGAGAGTTTTTAGCATGAAGGGTTGTGGAATTTTGTCAAAGGACTTTTCTGCATCTATTGAGATAATCATGTGTTTTTTGCCCTTGGTTCTGTTTATATGCTGAATTACATTTATTGATTTGCGTATGTTGAACCAGCCTTGCCTCCCAGGGATGAAGCCCACTTGATCATGGTGGATAAGCTTTTTGATGTGCTGCACCAAGTGGACCTAATAGACATCTACAGAACTCTCCACCCCAAATCAACAGAATATACATTTTTTTCAGCACCACACCACACCTATTCCAAAATTGACCACATAGTTGGAAGTAAAGCACTCCTCAGGAAATGTAAAAGAACAGAAATTATAAGAAACTGTCTCTCAGACCACAGTGCAATCAAACTAGAACTCAGGATTAAGAAACTCACTCAAAACCGCTCAACTACATGGAATCTGAACAACCTGCTCCTGAAGGACTACTGGGTACATAATGAAATGAAGGCAGAAATAAAGATGTTCTTTGAAACCAATGAGAACAAAGACACAACCTACCAGAATCTCTGGGACACATTCAAAGCAGTGTGTAGAGGGAAATTTATAGCACTCAATGCCCACAAGAGAAAGCAGGAAAGATCCAAAATTGACACCCTAACATCACAATTAAAAGAACTAGAAAAGCAAGAGCAAACACATTCAAAAGCTAGCAGAAGGCAAGAAATAACTAGAATCAGAGCAGAACTGAAGGAAATAGAGACAAAAAACCCTTCAAAAAATTAGTGAATCCAGGAGCTGGTTTTTTTTGAAAAGATCAACAAAATTGATAGCTAGCAAGACTAATAAGAAAAGAGAGAAGAATCAAATAGATGCAATAAAAAAGGATAAAGGGGATATCACCACTGATCCCACAGAAATACAATCTACCATCAGAGAATACTACAAACACCTCTATGCAAATAAACTAGAAAATCTAGAAGAAATGGATAAATTCCTCGACAGATACACCCTCCCAAGACTAAACCAGGAAGAAGTTGAATCTCTGAATAGAACAATAACAGGCTCTGAAATTGTGGCAATAATCAATAGCTTACCAACCAAAAAAAGTCCAGAACCAGATGGATTCACAGCCGAATTCTATCAGAGGTGCAAGGAGGAACTGGTACCATTCCTTCTGAAACTATTCCAATCGATAGAAATAGAGGGAATCCTCCCTAACTCATTTTATGAGGCCAGCATCATCCCGATACCAAAGCCTGGCAGAGACACAACCAAAAAAGAGATTTTCAGACCAATATCCTTGATGAACATTGATGCAAAAATCCTCAGTAAAGTACTGGCAAACCGAATCTAGCAAGACAGTTATATTGTTTTATAAAATGCCCATGAAAGGCTCAATTTTTAAAAAATATTTTAAAAATATGATTGATAATGTGCAGTCAAGAAAATGGACACTTCTTTGTTGATATTTGTGTTTGTGTGGGTGGGGGAGGTGTCAACATCAACTTCTCACAAATGAAAAAGTGAAGACCTGCTATGCTAAAAGCATCTATAAAATGGTAAATTTTCACAACCTAAACCTATTGATTAGCATAACTGTGCATTTTATAAGATGCAAGTATGAATTATGTGTGATCACTGTTAACTTTAGGTACATTTCTTCTCCAAAGCTCCTAGTTTTTATACCTTTTAAATCAATATACTATGCTTCAACAAAATTATTAATTATAATTATTTAATTACCTATAAAACAATGTTACCCTTTTATACTATTTACCAAAATATCCAGGGCACTCGCAAGACTTCAGAAATTTCTCTTTCAATAGAATCACCATTATTACGTCTTTACTATTCTATGAAATGAATTTACGTGATTGGAATTGACTCTGTCACTTTTTGAAAGATCCGATGAAACTGATAAATGACTGGTATAACATACCTCTCTGGAGGACTGAGTCTCTTAATGGAGACAATGCATTAACTGTTACTTCTTTATCTTTCATACATGTGTTAACAAAAATCCATGAGATCCATGGAGGAAGGAAAAGGAGAAGATTCTGGGGGAGGCGACAGAGTGGGGAAGGGGGAAATGCAATCTGCAGATCTGAGAATGCAACCTCAGGGAAAAACTAAATATAGGCACTCCAAGGAGGGAGGGGGAGCTGATATTTACGACTAACAGGGCCTGCCTTATGTATGTATTCAGCAGGTTTGGGGAAGATCTATGAATGTTTATGAAGGAAGTTGGGTATATAAGTAAAACATTCTGTGTTCAGGGTGGGGTTTTAGCATTCAAACGAGGCAGAATTTGGTTCTTTATGTCAAAAGGTGAACTATAGGACACGAAGATGGCTTGTGTGTTGTCTCTACAAACTGGCTGAAATTGGCTTGACGTCTGTGGTTGTTTATCTGGAAAGGATTTTTGCAAGGCTGATCCTCTGTCCAATGAGAGCCATGATGGGACCACTAAGTGGGGGCGCTCCATTGGCTGCCATCAGGGGATCTGTTGGGGTTAGCAAAGAAACCTTTCTGCTGTAGTTGTTCTGATAGTGCTTTTCAGGAACTGGTCTCTGCTTAATTACAGCAAAGAAAACCTTGTGGCAGTTAGTGGTACAGAGACACGTAACCAACACCTCACCCTATTGGCCATTTAGTTATGTTTTTGGTGCGTCTCATTTTAGCCACAGGGAGTCCATTTTG
The DNA here is from genome assembly GCF_009828535.3 of Hylobates moloch. Lineage (NCBI taxonomy): Eukaryota > Metazoa > Chordata > Mammalia > Primates > Hylobatidae > Hylobates > Hylobates moloch. Next base: position 84,279,524 of record NW_026652291.1, read on the forward strand.
TCCTCCTGTTGACTTACATTTTAACACATGAGTATGAAGAATAAAAACAATGTAGAAAAGTCGTCATTTAGTCTAAATGAACATCGTTCTTCAGAGATGCTAAGGGTTCGTGTTACATAATCCCTTTTCTACAAAAGAGAAAAATCTTACATTGTTGGGAAGCACAGTAGTGATTTCTGATGGAAAGAAGGGAGTCGTGACTAAATGAGATAAAAGGGGGAGATTTGATATTCTCTTGAATTGAGTAATCTTTATGTGGTTATGTTCAGTTTGTGAAAATTCATTATAGACATGATTTTTGCACTTTTGAACAGGTGTGTTATCCTAAAATAACAGTTCATTTTAAAAGTCATGTATCATAAAATGATAAACACAACTTCTAGAGCTGCACATGTTGAAAGGTCATCTACAGGCACAATCTGCTTAAACTGAATATTAACTTTTGAAATTAATTCTGATGCAGATATTTTCTCAAAAAATAGTGGGTAATAATATTCATGAAGTCAACTTATCAGTATGCCATCCTTAAATGTCATCAAAAGTTTGCACAGTTACAAATTAATCAACCTAATAAATGCAATTGTGTACTTAACTATTCAAAATATATGAACTTTTAGTGGAGTTGAATGCTATTGGAAAAGTTTATTGCAACATAAAATATTGTAACTAAACAAACCAAACACAAAGTAAATAAATAGTTATAGATCTACCTCATACAGTAAATGACAAGCAACTCTGGCAAGAACATTCCGAATACTCTCCACGGAAGTATTCTTCAGTTTCTATTTCCCCCACGTACTACATATGCACCTAACCTAAAATTTTCTACGTTTCCGAAAGCCAGAATTAAGGCCCAGATGGTTTGTATACCAGGTGCTCAGAAAGAAAAGTGAGAATATTTTTCCTACTTCTACTCAAGACCTAAAGGAGTTGGCTGCCCTGACTTGCTCATGCCTGAGAACTCTTTGTTTTATGCATGGTGTCTGTCCTTGAAAAGTGAGGATAATTTCACTTTGCATCTGGGAAGATTGGCCAAAGAAGGAGAGTTATTACCAGCAATCTTTCAGGTTTAATCATGTGTAAAACTAAAATCTCTGTTCACTCCATATGCATTTATATATTTATAGAAGAGTCCATGGCAGAAGCTGGAAGCACAAATTAGAGGTCTACTAAAATACTTTTTAAAAATCGAATTAAAATATGTAAAATAACAGGAAAAATGCTGAATTGTATGAGATGCCTATAAAGTAGACATAAATCATTACTTTTTCAAAAAAAACCAAAATACATGCTTCTCTACCTATGACCCACAAAATCCACTGGTATGTTCATTTCGTATATGCTTTGCCCATGTTTACCAGAAATTATGTATTAGAGTGTTTACAGAAAAAAATTGTAAAATAAAACATAATTGTAAAAAACTCATATATTCAACAAAAGTAAAATGCATAAATTAATGACAGCTTCATCAGTACAATATTTTATAATGCTGGAAAGGAATTGTTACTACTTGCAAAAATGTGAATAAATATTTATAATACTAAATTACAGGACAAAAGACCAGATCTGCTTAAACTCCTCATTAAGCACCCTATTAATGTCCACCTATTTAATGAGTCTGCTGTATTAATGAGTCATTAAAAGGTACCAAGTTGCAATCACTATAAAAACCATAACTTCGTAGTTTCTAGCTGTGGCTCAGATTTCTGTAACTTATCTTGAATTTGTAATCTATATCCATCTTGAATTTGTAGTCTATGTTATACTTTCCCTTTGCCATGAGTCTTTCTAAATTTCACTCATGTTTAGGGAGCCCTTAAGGTGATCTCAATTGCTGCCCGACGTCAACACATGCCTTCACCCTGGAGAGGCAGAGCTTTGATTTCCTTGGCCTTGTTCAGCTGTGGTTGCTACATTTTGTCTTTCACTGCTATTATAGCTACAGAAACACCAAAAGACCCCTCCGTGAATCCTCCATGTTTCAGATGTCCTTTTCCGCAGTAACCCTATCTCCTCTTAATGATGAGAATCCTGTACTTTCTCCAGTATAGTAACTCCTTTCTGGCCTGTTGATCTAAAAGAGATATTTAGAACATACAAAGCCTCAGGTTTTGATTTATTGTGCTCTCCGATGACAGTGTCGCTCTGCTGGGAACTGGGACCTCTAACCAGCAAAGCTTCAGCTTGTAGAGAAGCAGAGCAAAATTTCTAACAGTGGGTCACTAAGAGTTAAAGAAACCAATCTCAATTCTGTTATTTGGTTCCCAGACCATTCCTTCTACATATAAAGGACGCAGCAGCATATATTGGCTGTTGTTTTCATAAGTATATAGACGTGTCTCAACTTACGACGGGGTGTGTTTTAAGATATTTTCCATTTATGATGGTTTATCTAGATATAATCCCATCATAAATTGAGAATCGTACTGAATGCATATTACTTTCACACCATCATAAAGTTGAAAAATCATTAAGTTGAAACATCCTAAGTTGGTGACTCTGGCTAGCCAGTCATGTAATAAAAACCTGGAGGACAGCGTCCACAGTGTCGCCCACAAAGTTGATGCCTTGCTTAACTGGCAGTCCTTGGGTAGATATTTCCAGGTAATTTGGCATTTGGTAGAAACAGTGACTTATTTAGACATGTGTCCATTATTGCACATACTTTACTATAAAATGATTCTTTTTGTCTGAGGCAATAATATGTGAAATTTCATGTTAGTATATCAGTTATTCTCTAAGCCCTTGGATAGTGATAACTGCAGAAACATTTGGGGATGGGAAAGAAATTCGTATCTGGAGTGAGGCATCAATTCCAACAAGGAGCACTGTTGCCCAGGTCAGGGTGAAAGCGGTCCAATATAATCAATTTGTCCCTAATGGTAACTTATTCTCCTTCAGGGCCCAGTGCTAATGAAACATTACACGTAGCAGTCGTTAGATCAGCCTCAGTGAGGGGAAGCACATACGCTTGACTTCATCTTTACCAACATTGCCACTTCCTTCATGAGTCCATTGTACAAACAATGCTATAGCTAGGCACAGAGGCTGGTTAGCATACACTAGAAAAGCCATTTGTTCACCAGATTGTGGAATTGTCCTTCTGCTGGATTCTCTCTGCTGGTCCATCTACATGCCACTACATCTACTCCAAAACCCATTTTCTATGATCTTTTAGTTTTGTTCTGTATCCTCTAGATTCTGACTAGCCAGTCATTTGCCACTATATATAGCTCACATATATCCTTATATCAAGCTGTGTCTACTTTCTGTAAAATAGGTTTCAGTTTTTCCCTGAAGGCTATAAGTTTGAGTTATGAAAGGAAAGATCATTGCAACATAGGTAATGGGGCTCTGAACCACTTGTCAATGAAATTTTCTGGACACGCTCTAAGACTGGGCATCTAATTTTTAAAGTATCATTTTTGTCATACAATGGATTGTTGATACTTCTGCCCAAAATTATGATTTGGTGGATCTGGCAATGCCCATTTGGTGATGAGTAGTTCTGTTCACGTGGTCATTTAATGTTTAATGACCAAACTTTCAGTCTCAATTAGTAATCAGTAATATGTCAGGAAGTGATTTTCAAATAGCACGCAGTTTCCCCTTGAATAATTCTTCACCTTTTTCTAGAACTTAAGAGGTCTGAGATGTGATTCTACAATTAAGTTTGCCAGAGACTGAACATGAAATTCTTATCAAACATGGGCATTTTTTTTTTTTGTAGAATCAAATGTGATCTTGCACCACAACTTAGACCTATTGGAGAAAGCTCAATTTATTTGGGTCTCACTCAAAATTCTCAAATTCCTAATTTACCTGATGTATTCATGTGAATAACATTCCCGATTGTAGTACATGCTCTTCAAAATCTACAGAAATCTGCCAAATTCTCTGCCTGTTAGTTGTCAGTGGTACAAAATGCAATAATTTGATCTTAACCTTAGTAGGGGTGGTTCTGAAGACCCTCTCGTACTTTTCATATGATAGCCACTATTGTAGACAGGGTCAACTGGAAGTCCCCAAACTACTCTGTTCAGACAAGATAGAAAATAAAATGCCAGATACATATTGCAAAAAATATTTTCAAAGAGCTAATATTGTATCAAAGTTTTAAAGTGTCATACCAATAATATTGACATCAGGCCTGGGTTTCTTGCTGGGACATTAAATTCTTAAACCTTAAGTAAAGTATCAGTTTAATATTAATCATAATTCTCCTTCTGGTCCTATATTAAAACATACACAAACTAAACTGCAAACCAGAAAAAAACTGACAAAAAGGAACATAAACAAATATTTATTCTGCAAATACATTCATTAATTTATCTCAATATTTTATATAACATAAGGTTTTCAAATTGGGATTAAAGTTTAAGTTTAAAAATGGCATAGTTTATACAAAATATTGTACAGGGAAATTTAAAAAGCAGAATACATAGTTGCATATATGGCCTACTATAAAATACTGAAAATTCATAAATAGAGACTAATGTCTGGAAGGACAATTGTCAAATGGGAATGGGGCTATTTTCCAGTAGTTTACATTATGATGCATTCTGTCTTCTTCTTTAAGGTATTCACTTTTTTTTCTATCCTAGTCATAAAATCTTTCTAGAAAAAAATTAAGATATGCTAATAAAATATAACTCTTGCAGTAATGTAATACAATACATTTTAAGGAGCCAAGTCTAGAATATTTTTGTTACAATATATCAAAATATTTAATTTGTGTGTCTTTAATTAAATTTTTTTAAGCGTATGTTAAGTCTTAAGTGTATATTAAGAAACAAAGTAAAAGATTATATATAGAAATATATTAATATAGGCAAATGTTATATACTTTATATATACATTAAGTATATATTAATTCAAGTATATTTTAAGACATGAGGGAAAATAACAGATCTAAAACCATTTTAAATATACCAAAAAATATCTCCTTCTGCTGATTAACAAAAGAATCTAACATTTGATTTTATTAAAACCTAATTTCTATCCCGTGACTATCTATTAATTTTGTTGTTCTTACACTCCTTAATCTAGGGAACATGTTCTTTTTTTAATACTATTTGATAGAAAAGTTCAGCAATTATTTGATAACCTCTGGTAGTAAGCCTGCAGGGATATAAGTCTATCAGAAGAATGTATAGATAATGTAGTGCTATTTACTTATTTATTTAAAAAAGCTTTCGGTGAAAATTCAATAGAGCATCAAGTTTATCAGTGATTGAATTAAATGCTAAGAACTTTCAGATAGTGCATTCATTATCTTTAGAAAAGTCCAGTGTGAAATAACATTAGATTATCCACCATATAAAGCTGAAAACCCAATACTCAGCCTTCCCCTAGTATTGTAGAGAAGCAATTATTCCCAAGTGCTAATGAGGGTTAGAATTTAGTGCTTTTAATTTGCTTATACAAGGAGTTTGCTCTCTTGACTGTCCTCTCAGTAGTATTAGCTACGTGACTGTAATTTTAAAAGATAAAGTGAATATCTTATTAAAGTTAACATAGTGTTGTAACTGTTAAATCAACTTTAAAAAGTGGCCAGATTGCAGGATTTTCTTAAAGTGATAAATAACTGAAGAATATGCACCATTATAAAAATGAATGGGAGCGAAGTCATGTATGACAAGAGAAATCAGGTAGGTTATGAAGATTCAAGGTCATGTGTGCTTGTATTTGACAAAGTTGTGGCTACTTTCAATGGAGGCAGTAGCCAGATGCATAAAAGTTCAAGTAAAACAACTTTAAAGACAGTAGGTTTCAATAGGCTCAGACCAAGGCGTAGCAATGGTTCCCAGAAGGTTGCTGGAAAATTGGAGATTTTCTCAGGTCATGCTTAATACTAAAGGAATTATAAAAGTAATAGAAAGGAGGTAGAGTCCTAGATAAGGGAGGTTATCTCCCTTTATCTGGAAAAACTCCCCTATTAGGATTTGTCAAAAATTGTTCACTTCCATAAAATGCTAAAGGCTGTTTGAAAATGGTGTGAGACTCAGATGATTTTCTCTCCTGAGCTGTGGAGAAGGCCAAGGCAAAACTGAGTATTGTGATAGCAATAAAGAAGTAGGAAAGAGATCAAAATATATAAATTAAACTAACCAAGGTCAATAATGTAATTACTCTTGCTGTCTTTCCTTACTTTTTTTTTTTTTTTCTTGAGACGGAGTCTCGCTGTGTCACCCAGGCTGGAGTGCAGTGGCGCAATCTCGGCTCACTGCAAGCTCCACCTCCCGGGTTCACGCCGTTCTCCTGCCTCAGCCTCTCTGAGTAGCTGGGACTACAGGCGCCCGCCACCACGCCCGGCTAATTTTTTTTGTATGTTTAGTAGAGACAGGGTTTCACCGTGGTCTCGATCTCCTGACCTCGTGATCCGCCCGCCTCGGCCTCCCAAAGTGCTGGGATTACAAGCGTGAGCCACCGCGCCCGGCTTGCTCTCTTTCCTTACTTTACTGCAGGAAACCCTTTGAAAATAGATCATGGTGCAGGGAAACCTTCTTATTTATATTATTTTCCCTTTCAACTTACATCATGTAGAGTTTCGACCAGGGGTCAGCAATTGTTTTCTACAAGTGTCAGATAAATATTTTAGATTTAGTAGGCCAAATAATCTCTGTTAAATCTGTACTCAAGTCTGCACATGCATCACAAAAGTTACAGTAGTAACATATATAAAGGAATGAGCATGGCTGTGTTCTAATAAAGCTTTCTGTACAAAAACAGGTGACAGGCTAGATTTAACCTTGGGGCCATAATTTGCAAATGCTTGGCTTAGACTATGGAGACTGTATCAGATAAGCATAGACTGTACAACAAAAATACTCCAAAATACATTAACTTAAGTAAGATACAAATCCATTTATCTTCAACATAACTGTCCAGAATTAAGCAGTTCAGGGCTGGTGAGGAGGCCGTGACATCCTCAAATCTGAGTCATTCCTAGCCCCCCTCTTCATCAGGTCAGGATTTGGTTCCTCTTGTTACAGTGATGGATAAACTAATAGATTCGGTGACTTTGTACCTGATATGTAATGGTGGAGAATAGGGTAACTATAGAAACAAATGGAGAAGCAAAACAGAAACATAAATGAAACACAGTTTAACAAACTCTCCCTTTTAGAAAAAAGATGGCTTTGGAACAGTTATCATTGGTTGATAACATGCACAGCAGAACCATGAGGTGCTTCAGCCATGGACGTGAAGTTAAATTTCTTGTTGAGACCTTGGTTCTGCTCTCTGGGGAGGAACTTCCTTGTTCATTGTCTTCTGTAATCCTGGACTTTTTATTAGTCTGTTCTCATGCTGTTATAAAGAATTGCCCTAGATTGGGTAATTTATAATGGAAAGAGGTTTAGTTGACTCACAGTTTCAAAGGGCTGGGGAGGCCTCAGAAAACTTACAATCATGGCAGAAGGGGAAGCAAACACGTCCTTCTTCAGATGGTGGCAGGAAGGAGAAGTGCTGGGCAAGCCCCATATAAAACCACCAGATCTCCAGAGAACTCACTCGCCATCACAAGAACAGCATGGGATAACTGCCCTCATGATTAAATCACCTCCCACTGGGTCGCTCCCAGGACATGTGGGGATTATAGGAACTACAAGTCAAGATGAGATTTGAGTGGGGACACAGCAAAACCATATCAATTTTCAATCCTTCTAAATAAATCTTCTTTTTCCATTAGTTTAAATAGTCCCATGTGAGTTGTACCTGATACAGTATGATCTCTTTGGCTACATTGCACACATTTCACAATTTATTTGTGTAGGTTTTGGGTCTGAGATTACTTTAGGGATGGGACCATGTGTTGTTGTTGTTGCTGCTGTTTTTAAATATACAAAGCTACTGGTATCATCAGGAATGCAGTTCTTTTGAAAACTCAAAAATTTTTTAGTCTATTTGATTTCAATCACTTCCATGGGAATGTAACTACAGCTCAAGATTTATATCGGACATAGGTTTAAGTCCGTTTTGCAAAAATCATTAAATTTCTAGGTCTATTTTTACAACCCATAACCTCTACCTTAAAAACAGTGCCATGATGTTGTTAGAGATTGCTAGTGCTGTTTTATGATCTCTCAAGCAACCAGCTGGTTTATACTACGTTCTCTTAATATAAATATAACTGAAAACTGTGTTAGTAGTAATCCAGGGATATAGGTACTATAGCTAATGCTGGAAATACAGAGAAAAGAACTAGTTTTCTCTATATGTGCTTGTGATGTTTGCAGCATTAACAGTAATGTTACTCTGTTCCAATGGAATCTTTATGTGACATTCTCAATTTTCAACAAAATCATCTGAGGCACTTTAATGAGTTAGGAGTTGGTGCAAAATTTAAATAATTCAATCTTTTCTTTAAACTCAGAGAAGGACCTGTATTTACCTACCTATAATATACCCCCAAAATTTATTGAAATCATAAACCACATACATAAATGTAGCATGAAATAAACCTATGCTCAGGTTGTGTACATGTGAATATTGATATCTATCAAAATCATGTTACTGATGATAATCATACCAATATTTATAACTAATTTTGTTGAGCACTTTCTACATGCCAAATTCTACAGTAAGTAATTAGATGGCAATTTGGAAGCTCAAACTCACACATCTAAAAAGAGACAGAGCTGACTCAAATTTTTAACATTTGAGATAAAAAAAATTCAGTTAACTAAGTCAAGGTACAAACAATCTCAATGCATGGAAGGCTTTTATTCTTAAAATAGTTTACCAAGTTTAGTTATTTCTTTATTCAGATCTGATGATTACAGATTTAGTAATACAGATGATATAGTTGGAATGATTTTTATTAACACTATTGATGTAGTTTGAAGGTCTGATATTTCAAGGTAGGCTCCAGACTAAGTACATTCATCTAGTTGCCAGGAAAATTGAAAATGAGAGTAAATATCTGAAAGACTGAGAGAAAGAATACTCTACCCCTGGATTTAAGAATTTTTTAAATGATTTTTTACCATGCTTCAGTAAATAATCTGTTTCTCTTTCAAACTCTTGTTTTCTCTGAATCTTTTAACTTAGAGAGAGGATCTTGGTATAGCTGTGAGAAACTGGGATATTGAAAAAATATTCCGTGGCTTCAAGGTAAAATAGTAAGATCCATTTCAAATGTACCCTCAGCTGTGTATAGGGAAAAGCTGGATTTTTTCTCGAATTTTGGAGGAGTCTTGATAATATAAATTTTATTTTTTCAAATAAAATGACTATATTCTAATGAATCCTTCCTTCATACTGAGAAGGTTTGTCTCCATTCCAGAATTTGTCACTTTGTGTTACTAGAATAACCTCATTTCAGTTAATCAGATTTGGTTGTTTTCACATTTAAAACTTTATTCTCAATTCAATTCAAAGTTTGATTCCTACCGCCCCCCGCCGCCCCCCCCCCCATCTTGAGGCAGTCTACCTCCCTGGCCACAGCTCCCTGAAATGGGGACGAATCTGGCCTGACACTAGGACACTTTCCCCTGTCTCCTTTTTATGCATGGGATCCAAGGTAGGGTAAAAGTTTCAGGGAGACAGGCTAGGGAAGGCCAAGTTCTCCTGGTGTGCTGGTAAAGGCTTCCCTCTGGTTTAGTCTCTTCTGATTGATCTTTATCCCTTTTCTTAGGTGGTGGTCTTCACATGGCTATACGCTTGGTGTATACCACCAAGTTGGGCATGCCTCTGTTTATCTCAGTAGCTTCACAAAGCCCCTTCCTCCCTACCCACTGCTCTTAGATGTGGAGCCATGGTAAGAGCTGAATTTTTGTTCACCCCTACTTTGGGCCCCATATACAAGGGGAATGGTTCACCGTTTCCTTCCCTGGAACACCAAACCACTTCCCTTTCTAGTACTATTACACAGACTGCTTCAGCAATCTTTTCTTGTGCAGAGCTCCCTACATCAGAGGTGCATATATCACTCTTAAGTTCAAATATATACTATCCTTTTCCCCACAGCATGGGGGAAGAATTAATCAGGTATAAAATCCCATAATATCAAGCTCCCTGAAGAGTCACAGAACAATTGTATCACCCTCTGCTCTTATCTGTACATCAGGTGAATAAGCAGTTTCCGAGCTCAGCAAGCATCAAGCTGGAGAACCAGATATCAGTCCCTTTTTACAAGTACCCTTAGTCTTTGCAAGTGATATTTGGGGTTGTGGACGAGGGTGGGGGGGACTTGGTTTTAGGCCCCTTGTCCGTGGACCCTACACTCTGTAAGAAAGTGTAACTTGCTCAGCCGTCTTCTTATGTTAGCTCGAGTAGGGAGGCAGGAGCAAAGATGACTGAGTTGTTAAAGCCTCTCGATTAACCCCAAGGAAAACTGGCTGGTCTGACCCGCTGGGAGTTTTCACCTCATACTCTTGGGTACTTGGTAATTTTGTTCTCAGCTTTGGGCCATGGTATCAACTGTAGGACAACAGGAAAAAATCCCACTTGATATTCTAGAAGACCTTGTTAGTCACTTTGACAGAAAATCCTGATATGATTCACTCATTCTAGTAGCTATCACAGATGACCAGTGGAAATAGATATTTATTCTCTCATTCTAATACCAAGAAAGCAAAATCCTCTTGTCCCCATCACAGAACATGCAGAACTCCTTTTGATTAGGAGGGAGTACAGACCTTTGCTCTTATCTGCTCTTCAAATGCAACTAGTGGAAGAAGAGGGTGGCAGTACAAGTCACTTTAATGAGGACAAAAGAAAGTGCAATTCCATGGACAGCTGAGAGAGACTGAATTCTTAAAATCAAGTCATTAAATGTGAAAACTGGAAGGACCTTTAGAAACTATGTAAATCGAGTATTATTTAACATTGGAGAAAAACAAGATCCAGAGTGGAAGAAGGAAGTGTTTAAAGCCTCTCAGTTCTTTGGGAAAGATGGGAACAAGAAACCAGACTGCCTGACAACAAGGGATTTACACAGCAGTTCTAAAGTTTTATTCAAGCTGTTCTTTGTAACCATTGTCACCTGTGATCTTGGGGCTACTCCTGTACCATTTGAAAAATGAGATGCTGTTTTGAAATTATTTCCACACAGAAAACAATAGTAGTCAAACAAACATAAAAGTACAAAAGAGGTAGGAACATGCACATTTCACTGGAATAACGTACTCATGGTTATGATAAGAAAAAAATTTGGGGGGCATTAATATTAGATACCACTCAGTTATGATAATTGCGTTCAGTATCTCTACCAGGATGAAAGAAGTGTCTGGGTCCATCACCTGCCTTTAATGGTTTCCTGAGGGGTCATCATAGAATCATTCATGCATATGCCAGATGGAAAACAGTGTGAGACTTTTTTTTCTTGGGTTTAAGTCCCCAGTACTACTCATTCTTATTAGCATCCATAGTAAAGATATTAAAAGGATTGTAGTGGAAGAAAACAGCTGCCTAATTGAAATACTACCCAACTCCAGAAAAGCTTCAAATTATTTGTATGAGTAAAGGGGAACTTATGATCTTTGTAAAATGAAGTCATATAGTAATTTTCTTAAATTATAAATTTGAAATTATCCTATTAAACATTAGATTTACTTTCCGTTCCTATCCTTCACATTGTTCCCGTAAGCAATAAACCTTACCCAGAATTAGTATCAACATACATTTAAGGACTCGGAAATAATAATTTAGTCATATGTCCTGTCATGACAAATGCCTAGCTTTAAGATGGCCCCTTTTATATTGGTCGTACTCTGCTTAAAATAATAAAAAACTGTGTTCTAATGAGCTGACATTTCTATCGCCCTGAAGAGGTTCTGTAATTAGGCATCTAAAAACAGTGGTGCAGTTATGCAGTTGTAGTTATTTTTAATTGCTCTTTCCCTAATGAGGAAGCATTATGGATTAACTTGCTGTATTTGCAGCACGAGAGAGAAATATCTTGATAAAAATAATGCCTTGAATATTTGCCTCTCTCTCCAAATAAGTAAATTTTTCCCCTTTTCATTTTGTTAAGCAAAGGTAGTCTGCAGCCTTCACTTGGCTACTAAATAAAATTTAAGTTTCCACTCAAGATAAAAACTGCTTATCTTTCACAATGTGAGTAAACTCACTGGAAGCATTTGGGATGATTGCATTTTGGACAGAAAAAGGTAAAGAGGCAACAAAGGTTTCAGATAAAATGAGATAAGCAGTCAGTCACCCATGTTCATGTATAATTGTTACATTTGAAGGTGATACACTTAAGTTCCATTTACATTTCTAGCCAAAGTAAGAAAATATTACCAAAACTGCACATACTCAGGTACTCTTTTAGTGACTTCCAATTATTATTGAGAATCCCCAAAGTTGTATTTCAGCTTCTAAAATTTTTCTAACCAGGTTTCCTCTTCAAGCTATCAGGTCTCTGACGCTCTCTCCAATATCTTGAGAATGCGTAACTGAATTCCAAGAAAGAAGGCTCTCAATTCCCCTAAGACCACTGCAAGCATAAATGCTGTGGTGCCGGTAGATTTTGTGAAAATATAGGAGAATGGGTCTTTTTCGAATTTTGTCACCTGAGGTCTAGAAGTAGTACACCTGTGCAGACGTTCATTTTCAAGGTACATTTCATCTCCCTCCATGTAGATGCTGATGCCCATGGGACGCATGTGAGCCGGACAGGTTCTGTGCACACCTCTTTGTATTGATAGACATGTAGATACTCTATCTCTGTATCATTCTTGGTCTCTCTCTATGCATATAAGTATTTGATATATATGTATACACAGACATAGGCATATATCTATATGATGGCTGAGATACCCTCTCAGATACATGTACGTGTGTTTGCGTGTGTATATGTATATACACACACATACATATATATACAACTATAAACATGTTCTCTATACATATATATCTCAAATACTTACATATATATGTATATATATATACACACACTAATTTTTTAACACAGATTAGACTTTATTGGCCTTTAGGGCCCTGGTCCAGCCCTACTGTGGGCCACAGGGAATCCCAGGCTGGGGAGCAGCCGCTAGTCTCGCAAAAGTCCATGTTCTCTGGGAAAATAAAAGTCCTCAGTGGTGGGGGTGGGGGATGCCCGTCCGCACTAGAAATTCTTGTTCTTGCTCAGCCGATGGCGGTGCCCCATGCTTTGTTTCCGCAGCAGCTGCCGGGACTACCGGCCCTTGTGGTTCAGCTCCTCCACCGTCTGGGGGTATTCAGCATCCGATTTCAGAGGCACGTCCTGCCCCTCCTTGTAGATGCAGATGCCCATGGCCAGACAGGGTCTGCGCACGCGTCAGGCTCCTTGAGGACCTGGATGGCTGCACCACCTTTTTCCACTTTGACCTCCTTCACCTCTGGATTCTTGGCATAATCCCAGACCGAGAGTCTTCCAGGAGTGGGGAAATATAGGAGCTCCCGCCCTCCCATGTGCACACACGCACACACTTATATATGTGTGTGTGTGTGTATATGTATCTACACAAATATACATAATGTAGATATCTCTCTGAAATACTTATATATGCATATGTTTATATGTATATGGGTATATACAAGTACATACATACATATATATGTGTGTGGATGTATGTATGTGTATATATATATATATATATATACACACACACTTATTCTGCAGATCTTGGGACTTCTCAGCCTGCATAATCACATGATACAATTATTTATTTTTAAAAATGCTCTCTCTCTCTCTCTCTATATATATATATATACACACATATATATACATGCATATAAGTATTCAAGAGATATATATACATATGTGTGTATATATATGATATATGTATCTATATACTTATATACTTAGAGACAGAGAGAAAGGTAGACTGATAGAGTGCATTTTTAAAAATAAATAACTGGCTCATGTGAATATGGAGGCTCAGAATTCCCAAGATCTATAGTCCAAAGGCCTGAGAACAAGGAGAGCTGATGGTATAAGCTCCAGTGTGAGTCTGAAGACAGGAAAACGTCCCAGCTTGAGATCATCAGGTAGAGAACGGGCATTTCTCTCTTGCTCATGTATTTGTTCTATTCAGGCCTTCAATACATTGGATAAGGCCCACCCACACTGGGGAGGGCAACCTGCTTTACTTGGTCCACCAATTAAAATGTTAATCGTATCAAGAAAAACTCTCACAGACATACACAGAATAATGTGTAACCAAATATCTAGGCACCCTGTAGTCCAATCAAGTTGACATAAAATTAACCATCACATTTTCCTTGAATGTAGGGTGCTTGCTTCTTGTATAATGGTAGCAGCTTTTTGGACCTCAACCTTTTACAACTCTATACGAATAAGAAATGTGTTTATTTTATTCTAGGCACAGAGAAATTTTCATGATTTTCTTGGGGGAAATAATTTTCTTTTCTTAAAATGTACACACTAGAAGGATACAGTTCTGCTCATAAATTATAACTGTTTAATCATGTCCCACAGAAGTACATTGCCTCTAGAATACCAGACTTCCCAAGCTTAAATATTCATTTCCAAAAGACCAAAACATGGTTTTTCCAAAAGAAAAGGAACACATACATAAAGGTCTAATCATGCCCCACCTATCTGGAGTAGATTTGAAATGTCAGGCTTTATCCATTGGAGACTTCATATTATTGGACCCAGAATTCAGGCACCCACTATAAGAGTTTCACTTTACCTGTAGTTCCTTCAAGAAGAAAGATCCCTCGTGGTATGTTCTATGTGTGAAAACTCAGCCATGAGACATAAACAGGGAAAAATTTATTTCACTCATAAGACATTAATGCAGAGGTTCATGGTATTATCCTCCTAAAATATCTTCAAATTATGATTAACATGTAAATTACATTTTAATTTTGAAATCCATGGTATCCTGAAATACATACATAGATATTAAAAATTGAGTGAAACACAGTAGAACTTGCTTTCCATTGGTTATATTGGCCTCCTTTCCTAATAAATTCCAGAGACATAACTAGAGAGCACTTTTTATTTCTATGCAGTCCATCTCTTAGGTTATTAATTAATGTTTTATTGTTTCCTCCCTATATTTTAATTTTAAATTAAAGAATGTTTCCTTAGCTAGCTTTTCTTGCAAAATTTTTCTTACATGAACACAGGTAGTCATAAAACCAGGTTAATGCTGATTAAACCATAAAAACTTGTTTAAAATTGCATACAAAATATATTACACTTACCAAATTACTTTCCTAAACTTTGGAAAAATGTACACCAGAAAGTGATCCAACAAATCAATTACTTTAGGTTCTTTATTTTTACAGTCTAGAAAATTGTAGTATGGAGAGGCTAAAGAATATGCCCACTTCACACAGAGATTGAAAACGTGTAATTAAACCCCAAAAGTTCTGATTTCCAGTATCATTTCTTTCTCACGAAATACCCAATTTGAGTATCTGGATATAAATTTTCGTAACGTAAAAGTAGTATACTCGAATAAATGTGATGCAGACAGTATTGCAAAAGATAAAATCATCCTTTTGTTGATTTAGAGACAATTTAAATTCAAATATGTCTTAAGTATAACTAAAGTATTTTTAAAATATAATTTCTATCAATATAGCAGTCATAATTAGAGTAAACTTTAATAATTACTTATGTCATTATAAATTCATTCTTATAAAATAATTAAAAATTTGAAAAAGTAAAATGGATTATTCAATGATAGATGTCCTTTATATAATTTTATATTTCAATTAAAAACTTTAATGCTTCAAATTGATATCAGTTTCATTTGCTACGATGAACTGTAAATTCAGACACAGAGAAGGATGTGCTTTAGGGCATAAGAAATGAAGCCTTAGCTTGTTCATAATAGCTGCACGTTTACAAATGGGATTGCTCCCCATCTATCTCAGGATTCCTGTGGAACAAAGTGAAGAAACTGAAGACAAATCTGTTGAAAGAAAAAAAAGGAAAGGATGTTGCACTAATAGAATACATTTTTCAAAAAACTTGTGGAAAACAGAAAGTTGATGGCAGCCACTTAACAAAGTGAAAGAAGAGGTATCCTAGTCTAGATTATGGTAGAAAGAGGCTGCAGGGGAAGTCGAGACGTTTGCCAAAAAGAGCGCCACGTATAAGGCACATACACATGCTCACACCCATAACCTCATACAACCACACATCCCCACACACCACACTTTAAAGAACACCTGCACTTGTAACTCTATTTATTCTTATTTCTGAGCATGAAACCCTATCCATTCTTGTTTCTATATTTAAAAACTTTTCATTATTTGTGTCTAGTCTTTCGTTGCCATTACTTCCCAATTTTGAGTTTCCTATTTTGACTCATCTTTCAGAATTCTAATAACATACATGAAACATACATGAAACTTGTCTATCTGAAAATCTTTTTATTTGTTGCCTTCACACATGAACTATATCATGGCTTCCACACCAATCAAAGCTTTTTAAGTATTAGAGTTTATTCCATTTTCTTGGTGCATTTAAGTCATAAAGCAGTCTTCAACCATCTTCACTTTTATTCTTTCACAGGAAACCTATTTTTTTGCTGTCTTTGCTTATTTGTTCACTTTTCTTTGTGTGCTTGAGAGATTATTAGATTATTGTATCTAAAAAGAATATTTATTATATAATAAATCTCTATATTTCTATATATTCTATTATTGGAACTATTTGGACAAAATTTACTTAGAACATTTTATAGTGGTTTTAGACATGTCTCTTGGTTTTCTTAGAAAAGGAAATATTTGCTCTATCATATCTTTACTTACTTCTTTTGTTTTATTATCTGTTCCAGAGACATCAAATGTTTTAAATTTTAAAACACAACGTATGCCCTGATATAAAATTTAATTTCTTCATAAATCTCACCTTTCTAAACATTTCTTTACTTTTCTGGGTATGTTTATCAAATCTATCCTTTGCTCAACTATTTTATTTTCTACCATATAAAGTATATTTATTTTACCATAATGTAAGATACGTTAATCTTGATATTTCATATATTCATATTATGTTTTCCTTTTGGTAAACATATCTTATATCTTATTCAGATCTAGAGGTTATATTTTTTACTACCATTGTTTCTTAGACTTTCCTGATATCGGTAGACCAGGAAAGACCAAGGAAAGTTTGTTCTTGAAAAGAATCATTGAAAGTTATCTAATAAAAAGAAAATTTTTTTTCTAAATAGAGACATCATTTAAAGGCCCTAATAGACAGCAAACAAGTTGGGTGTAAGAGGGGAAAGAGTGTACAGTAGGGTAAGAAAAAGTGATCAATGGAAACTTCTAGCAATTTGTTTAGTGTAGCAATCGTCATGAGAGTCAACTTCCATATGCAAAAATAGAAGAATATATGTGATGAGATTTTAGATGGGTTCAAAGTCTTCCTTCTCCATTCCCTCCCTATAACACACTTACCTTGTAGTTCAGAGAACTTTATCATACCTGATGTAGAAGGCTGTAGCGATAGCTTAAGCTTCCTTTAAACTCCTTCCTTTTTCCTATAGTTTTCTTTCCCAGCCTAGGGAATTCACGTAAGTCAGAGTAGGAAACTGAGAAAAGAAATCATAAGTACTTTTCTCATGTTATAATTTTATCTAGAATGTACTTCTTTTAAGATACATAATAAGTTAGCATATTTGTAGGGGAAGCGGACACACAAAATCTGTGCTAGCTATTCAAGTATAGGTATCTCAAAATATTGTAGTGTAATTTACATGACTATAGCAAAGTTTGTGTTAACCTTTCTTTATATACGGACTGTTTATTATCATCACTGTGTGAGCCC
Organism: Hylobates moloch; assembly: GCF_009828535.3. Taxonomy (NCBI): domain Eukaryota; kingdom Metazoa; phylum Chordata; class Mammalia; order Primates; family Hylobatidae; genus Hylobates; species Hylobates moloch. Next base: position 84,297,273 of record NW_026652291.1, read on the forward strand.
AATGCGCAATCAGCTTGTGTGATGGCAGGGTGCCTATGAGATGACTCGTTTGTAAATACCGCAAACAATTGTTAGAACACTGTCAAAGTCACGTAGGCTCTTCTTGCCAGTCAAGTTTATAAATATCCCTGACATTCTGGAGAATGAGTCTCGTGAACATATTATCATGGAATGTTGACAGAAAATCCAGATTGCTACCCAGACTGTGTGGAATACAAATGAAAGCTTTGATATCTAGTTGTGCTGGAAAGGAAAAGAGCATGTTGTCTAATGCATATCAATGAATCAAGACCGAAAACATAAAACAATTTGAACTGGTTTAGTGCAGAGAGACAAGCATGTTTATTTAGAAAATTAATGTCATGAATTTGAGGCTAGAGGCAATAAGCATTTTACTTGAGAATTCTTGGATCCCATTGCTGACATGTGGGTGGCCTGGCAATTCATATTCATATGGGCATAAGAATTTATATTCTCAATATTTACTACCGTCACTGATTATTTTCTGTTTCTATTAAAATATACATTTGGCTAAACTTAGTAGTATTCCATTTGTAAAGATGTACTGCAAATATACTAATTCTAATACATAAGGCATTTATATATCAAAATACAATGGTGTGCTTGTGACTGTGTGAAGGCATTACTCAGAGAAGTTAAGAAAGTGCATCATTTGATCATTAATCATCCCCATTGTTTCTTCTTTATCCTTATCGTTTTAAAGTTTCTAACTCTTCCTCATCTAGCAGTGCAGGTAGAAGGAGGAGGAAGAAGAAAAGTGACAGTAAAAGTAGCATTGATGATATCTTATTTCAATTGGTCATTTAAGTGCCAGACCATAGGCCGAAAGCTATATACTGACCTCCATCTTTAATCTTCCAAAAATTCTACAAATACTGAAAACAAGTTAACTTTAGAAAAAGATCAAGTAATTAGCCCCATATGCAGACTTCACACTTTTAGCCACTTTGCTATCCTAATGGATAGACTTTCCACACTGAGGGAGTCACTTGAACTGTATAATCACAACTGTGTATTGCCTAAGGTTAAATCAGTTTGTCCATTTATTTAACATGTATTTATTAAACTCTATCCATATGCCAGACCTCTGCTAGATCCAATAGATACAGTGAACCAGATACAACAGTAGATACCTTCTTGGAGCTTAAAGGCCAATATTGAATTCAAAATTACTCATTTTTAAAATCTTTTTGCCAATTTATTCAAAAATATATTAATGAGAAATCTATCATGTCTCAAGTACTATACTAGGGAAGTAACATATAAGTAAAAAATCTCTTTTAGGTCAGGCACAGTGGGTCATGCCTATAATCCCAGAACTTTGGGAGTCAAGGTGGGCAGATCACCTGGGGTCAAGAGTTTGTGACCAGTCTGGTTAACATGGTGAAACCCCGTCACTACTAAAAATACAAAAATTAGACGAGCGTGATGGCATGCACCTGTAATCCCAACTACTCAGGAGGCTGAGGCAGGAGAACTGCTTGAACCCAGGAAGCAGAGGTTGCTGTGAGCTGAGATCGTGCCACTGCACTCCAGAGTCTGGATGACAGAGCCAGAATCCGTCTAAAAAAAAAAAGAAAAGAAAAGAGAGGAAGGAAAGGAAGGAAGGGAAGGAGGCAGTGAGAGAGAGAGAGAGAGAAAGAAAAAGAAAGGAAAGAAAGAAAAAGTCTCTTTTGCTCAAGAATTTGAAAATCCAATGACGCAGATAGGAGAGCAAACTGACAAATATTAAACAACGCAACGGAGCTTTGTTAGAAAGATGTAAAGGCTATTAGAGGGAGTCCTTACAGGGCTCAGAGAAGGATGCGCACACACACACACACACACACAGACACACACACACACACGGTCACTCAAGATAACAGAGCTAAGGCTCGAATGCTGACTAGGAATTAGTCACACAAATCTGGGAGAGATGAGAATTGGTAGAACATGCTAGGATGGAATAAATACTATTTCCAGATACATAGAGACTAGGGCATGAAGGGTGGTCAGAATGTTACAGTTTGAAATAGGACATGTGAGGGAGAGAGGTTTAAGCCTTGAATAGATTTTGCGCTACAATAAGGAATTTGTCATAAAAATGACAAGGAGAATTAATTTATATTATTAAGGGGACAGATATGATCAGCTCCACATTATTGAAATCATTGAGGGGATTGGATTTCATGCAAAGGATGAGGTGTGTTTTGCAGGCAGACTGGAGTTCTAAAGACAGGAATGGGATCTATTACAATTAGATCAAGTTAAAGAGAACTAAGGTTTAAAGACACTGGCATTAATTTGTCTTTTATCCTGTTTAGACCTAGAACAGACATAGATAAACACAGTCTGACATGGAAATAAATCAAGCAAATGTTAAAATTGCATCTGGCAATGCTGATTACATTTATCCAGTTGAATATATGTTGCCCTATTGTTTTTTGTTTAAAAAAAGAAAACTATGAGATCAATTATTTAGTTTATTACATGGCTTGAATGTAATAAATAGTATTTACCAATTTCTTCTGGAACAGAAAAAAAGTATTTTGAATGTTGCTACAAGATGTGTATGTGCCTTATATTCCTTAAATCTTTGCGTTGAGTTAAAATAGGAGGGGATGATTTGTAGGTTACTTTGAAATATCACATCTTATTTGAATGAAATATCACATAATTACCACAGTTTGAAGAAATCATTGTTATTTCTATGACTCCTTTATTAAAAAATAAGAACTGATTAGAAACTAATTCTTCTAGCAAATATCAGATATGTATGTGATCAAATCTCTGATTCATCATTATTTGAGGGTTCACCCTATGAGAGCCGTGGAGTAAAAAAGATAGGCAAAGTATTTCCCTCATGGAGCTCAAATGTGGAGTTGAATGTGCAGGAAATCGGACAATAAAATGAGTAAATAAGAAGCTCTCAGAGGGCAAGTGCCATCTAGAAGAGAAAATTTATGTTAGACAGTGGCTAGGTTTGGGGAAATTTTAGATAGGTCATGCAGGAAGCCTCCCCGGAGTCAGTGCTGTCGAAGGTGAGAAGTGACTGACAGGCACCTGGCTATACCTGGATCTGAAGAACATTCCAGGCAGAGGAGAGAATGGCCTTGGCTCTTTCGATGGGCAAAATGTCAATGTGACTGGATCAGACAAAGCAAGAGAACACAGATGGGAAACGGAGGAAGGAAAGACGTGCTGCGGGAGAAGGGAGACAGAAAAAGTTCACAACTGACCTTCTGGGGTGGTTTCGTTCTAATTAAAATGGGAAACCATTAGTAAGGGAAAAGATTATTAAATATTTTTGTATTTATTTTGCTAGATGTACATATTAGTCTTCAAATTACAGACTTCAGATTTAACTAGCATGAAATAGTGGACAAGCCCCAAAAGAGCTAAATCACTGTCATGACTAAAGTGTATTTACTGTCGTCTGCAGTTTGGGCAGCTCACAGATTAGATACATAGGAAGTAAGATCTGCCAATCTTATTTTTCCCCCCAAACAATTTCAATTAAATGTATTGAGTGTGAGTGTGTACACATATGTATATATTATCAAGTCATTTTAAACATAGCAGTATTTTTATTCTTAATTATCCCTAAAACAAATCAAAATCTATTACTCATCTCCATCTTAACTCAGTTCATAAATTCAAGACACTACAAAAGATCTCCAACTGTGGAAAAGGAAAGAAAATTATTTTTACTTCCGGTTCATTTTCTTGCCTGCAGCTAGGCTTGTCACCTGTGAAAGGACAATATCCTGTTACTTTTTTTTTTACGCTTTAAGTTTTAGGGTACATGTGCACAATGTGCAGGTTTGTTACATATGTATCCATGTGCCATGTTGGTGTGCTGCACCCATTAACTCGTCATTTAGCATTAGGTATATCTCCTAATGCTGTCCCTCCCCCTTCCCCCCACCCCACAACAGTCCCTGGTGTGTGATGTTCCCCTTCCTGGGTCCATGTGTTCTCATTGTTCACTTCCCACCTGTGAGTGAGAACATGAGGTGTTTGGTTTTTTGTCCTTGCGATAGTTTGCTGAGAATGGTCGTTTCCATCTTCATCCATGTCCCTACAAAAGACGTGAACTCATCATTTTTTATGGCTGCATAGTATTCCATGGTGTATATGTGCCACATTTTCTTAATCCAGTCTATCATTGTTGGACATTTGAGTTGGTGTTACTCTTAAAAGCCAGAAGAACTTGAATGAGAAGCAGGCTTCACAAATTCCACTCAGGTCATTTACCTGTTGAGGGTGGCTCTTGTTCCTTCTTCCAGGACACCCTCTTACACATAAGACTTTAGGTCTGACACATATCATACAACTGCCACTCTGCTTTAGGCAGCAAACCCTCAGAAAGAGTGGAAGGACACCAAAAACATTCTTTTTTCTAGCATGAAGGGTGCAGCTGGCCAATTATGTTACTCTTTATAACATCTACTATGGATAGGGGAAGACAGAACTCTTAGGGCTCAGGAAGAATAGCTCTCCTTCTGTATTCTTAGCTGCAGCTGTGCCTGAGAGTTGCTCTTTCTCTCAGTTTTTTCGTGGACAAAAGAGCAGAGAGTATGCTTGCCTGAATATATATGGGTCTTCTTGTTAAAAAAGATTAAAGGGTGTTGATACGTTTCTGACTGAGAAATGTTGTTGATATCCTTCCACTGTATGCTCAATCAGGAAATGACAATAATCATCAAATTAAACAGGTCCTAATTATCTCTGCAATTATAAGGTGCTGATTTAACATTTATCCTTGTGACTCTAAGCTGTGTAGTAATTGATCCGTTTTCTGCAGTCCTAATTCAGCAACTCTAAAAATGCTACGCATACTATCATAAAAAATGAGCTCTGCAAACATATTTTACCTATATTTTCCTCCATATTTGCAAACAATACAAAATGCTGGTAGTTTACTGTGATTATTACTATTGTTGATATTATTAATGCATTAATTTGTATTTATTTTAAATAAAAATTGAAGTATAAAACATATTTTTAATTTATTTATCTAGCAAGTCCTACTAGTCAATTTCAGTATGATAAACCAAATGGAAAATGTATGAAAAGAACTGCCGATTTGACATTATACTTTTTCAATACACAGAATTATTTCCAGAATAATTCTTATAACTATATGTACTGAGATTTTCTTATTTATATTATTGGTAAGTTTGGTAAACATAATTGTGTTTTTTCTTATAAATTACTAGGCAGTGCAAATTCACCAATATGAACCTCTTAAGCAGAGCTAGGGCAAAGAACCCATAACAGTTACTTTGAAGACTCCACTTAGAATCCTAAATTTCTAAGTGCGCATCTTAGCACAATGAGTTTGAGGATGTGCCTAGTATTGATATTACTCTACATCAAATAAATAATAATTTATTATATCCCTGGATACTAAGTAATGGGATCTATGGAATAGCAAAGGGATTTTTCTTTTTGTATTGTATTTCATTGTTTAAGAATAATACTTTTGGGAAAATGAATCTATAATTTTGATATATAAGAATTAGAATAATTGTTGCATTTGGTCAAAGTTCTTTTTGAGTTTAATGAGATTGAGATTACTCTTACTTTTCTATTGAAATAATGAGAATAAAATGTACTAGTCTGGGAAGTTTGGGTCAATATGGCCTGGTGAAAAAGTAAGCCATGGTTGTCAGGTCTACTCAGTAAATTTGCCTTGGTCAAGGAGATGTCCCTAGACAAAGAGACACAACATAGCTACTAAAATGCTTCTGAACATGCACAGGGATAAGTGGGATGAGCCAAGAACATAACGCCTCACTAATGGAAGCACTGGTGTTTGGGCAATCACTGTGCTTGACATAGTCACTCCTGATTGTCTGGATAGTGTGACTCCCTTCATGTCAATAATATTATAATGCAAAACTCCTTATATAAGTGAAATAAAGAATAACCAGAGGTGACACAGTAACAGTTATTTTGGCAGTTTCATCCAAGACAAAGATCTCGATTTTGTAGGAATTTGTGCGGCAAACAGAAGTTGAAATTATAAAAAGGTGTTAGGTTATAGACAAAACTGGTAATTGATAGAAACTTTAAAAAAAATTGTTACTGGTTTAGTTGTTCTTCATGCCAATTAATCAATGTTTCCAAATCTGTATTGCTTCCCCTCCTTTAGTGTCAGGATGTCTGTCGGAGGGATCTTCAGTTGGCAAAAGAGAGGACTAGTAGCACGGAAGTGGCTGGGATTTCTAGTAATTACAGCGGCTTGGATCTTAGATTAATTCTCTGCTTTTTTCTATGGTCAGAGAAGGCAAAGCCCATCTCTTTGCAGTAGATCCAGGAATCACTAAGTTGAACCTCAGAGTTTTTATGACAAGAAACCTAAGTATATATTCACATACTTTATTTAAAAGTTGTTGAACACGGTGGCTCATGCCTGTAATCCCAGCACTTTGGGAGGCTGAGGCAGGTGGATCACGAGGTCCGGAGATCATAGACCATCCTGGCTAACACAGTGGAATCCCGTCTCTATTAAAAAATACAAAAAATTAGCTGGGCATGGTGGCGGGCACCTGTAGTCCCAGCTACTTGGGAGGCTGAGGCAGAAGAAGGGCGTGAACCCGGGAGGCAGAGCTTGCAGTGAGGCGAGATCGCGCCACTGCACTCCAGCCTGGGCGACAGAGCGAGACTCCATCTCAAAATAAATAAATAAATAAATAAAAAGTTGTTGAACAATGAAGAATACTTACAAAAAAAATGGGAATTTGCAAGCTATTTCATGTATTACTACATTTTTATGTTCATGGAATATTTAAAAATATCTATTTTTCATTTAAGAATACAATGATGTTTCACCACAGGTCTTAGAAAGAAAATGCATCATTAAGCCTTGTCATCAAGGTAAGATATTTTATTGAGGATTACACACGTTATTTTAAATAATCGTGACTTACCTTGCTTCTGACAGGATAGTCAAGAAATAGCCAAGAAAACTGTTTGCCTGAGGCCACACACATCAATAGAGATTACGGAGAAAATCCCATGTTTTCATACTCAAAAGTCAATCAGAACCGTGGAATCCTGTTATTTCCCAAATCATTTCTTTTTACTGTGAAGTAATAAATGTATTCCTTACTTCATACACAAGCTAAATTCTTGATGAGGTCGATTTTCTTACTGCATTAAATTCTCTGTAAATGATCCAAAGTCACTGCTCTCTGACAACACTTTAGTAGTTTATATCAGCGATCACAGTCCAGTTCCTAGTATTAATGTGTCCACATTATAAAAGCTGTCAGGAAAATTGATATCAATGAGAGCCTTTGCTGGACAACTCAGGACAAAAGCCAAGTGTAAAATTCTGTGGACAATGAACTCTGTCCCAACTTCCAAGGGCCGTGCCTTCCTATGAGAATTAAAATGTACTGGCAGAAAGGTTTCACCATGACCACATACTGTACCTTTGGAAAACCAGAAAGTTTAAATCTATAGTGTCAGGACTTTTCATCTCATGATACATGCTTCATTCAGTACAAGTATTCTTTAGCATACATTTGGTCAAGCTATTTGAACTTAATCAGCTGCAGGAAAAAAGAACAATTAAGACTACTTTGAAACACAGGTAGTTTATTATGCAAATATGTGCAAATATGACCTCTACACCCACCTCATAGGCATGTGCAGTATAAAACCCCAAGAAGTGAATCGAAGCTTGCTTCTCCTTACACTAATATTAAGGAAACAAATTTCTAGGCACAGAAATGTATATAAATCCTACTCTTTACACAGCTATCAAAATAGATTATTAGTCATTCTCCTGCAGGGGCTGAAATGTATTTCCGGACTCCCAAATAGAATTTGAGAAATAAATTGTCCTGGAGGTATACAAGAGAAATTGCCTCTGTGACAACCTAACCACCATTGTTTCCACGAGAAGATGATTTTCAAGTTCTAGGGTAGTTTTAAAATATACTTTAAGAGAATAATTTCCTCATAACCTATGGGCTACCTAGATTCGCTCTGCCTCCCAATATTTTAACATGTTAACAACCTGTTGTTTCATTAGTTATTTATTTTTCATTGGTTTATAACCGCACCGTATATTCATATACGTTATTTCTATTTGGATGTTGAGCCATAAACATGTGGGTGGACAAGTGGATATTTGGGGCCGGAATGTTAAGGGACCTTGACCATTATAAAGGTGTTAAAGCTCTCAAATTTTTATTTGCATCGGACTTTGTCATTGAAAAACATAAAAACAGTTCAGACGAAATTTTCTTACTATTTTTCCAGTATAACTTGGGTTAATTCAATACAAACTCATGAAAATATTGACGTGTTCAGTAATGCTTTAACTGTAACTGGGTTGTCCATTAATGAAATTATTTTGGCCGGGCGTGGTGGCTCACGCTTGTAATCCCAGCACTTTGGGAGGCCGAGGCGGGCGGATCACGAGGTCAGGAGATCGAGACCACGGTGAAACCCCGTCTCTACTAAAAATACAAAAAATTAGCCGGGCGTGGTGGCGGGCGCCTATAGTCCCAGCTACTCGGAGAGGCTGAGGCAGGAGAATGGTGTGAACCCGGGAGGCAGAGCTTGCAGTGAGCCGAGATTGCGCCACTGCACTCCAGCCTGGGCGACACAGTGAGACTCTGTCTCAAAAAAAAAAAAAAAAAAAGAAATTATTTTTAGGTGAGATCTGCAAAACTTTTTGACGTTATCCATTTTTTAACACATTTTGTGAACTCCTGATCTGTGAGATTCCAAACTTTGCCTTTTAAATCCTTTTAAATGATACTATAGTTTCTCTAATCTGGTATTCTGGATGAAATAAACAATCTATATTATGATTAATTTCATTATATAAACATTCCTTCAAAATTATTATCTAGTTTTGTGTTTACTCTTATATATCCTGGTGTTCCTTTAATCTAATTTGAAGAGTTATATTCATTTAGGTTAAGAATTCAGTATTTCATCTCCTCTTTTAAAAATTGTTTACCCTCAGGAGTAGTCATATAAGAATTTCCATCAGTGTGTTCAACAGATTTCTTTCTTCCTAGACCTAACAGGTAGAATATAAAGGCAAGACAGACCCTAAAATAAAGGGAAACGATGAAGAAAGTAGAGATAGGATTTCTGAAGTACTGATAATACAATCTACATCTATCTATCTATCTATCTATCTATCTATCTATCTATCTATCTATCCATCTATCTATCTATCTATCTTTTATTTTAACCTGTACAAATAAAGTTTAGAGAAACTCAGTGAATCTTCACTCTTTAAAATTACAGAAAAAATTGGTTTCATTACAACTTTCTTAGAGCCTTTTAAAGATGACTAAAATGTCTGTCTCTGATTCTCCCAACCTTTCCCTAATTCTTTGACCTTGAGATTGAATATGTACCTTCCCTAATCTTACTGTCTAATCTAAACATAACAACAAGTAAACATGGCATTTAAAAATATCCCAGCCATTCAGTATGAATAAGTTTGGTTGTTAAAAACATTGTGGGATGATGAATACAGAGACACATTCCTGGAGTGATGAATTGCCTCCTGTAAGGACAAGTACAAATGCTGAGTGTCTTTAAATTTGTAAGTAAGTCAGCTTTCTTTCTTTTATTTGCTAGACTCAATCTGTGTCAAAGTGACTCAAGTTTAGTTTCCACTTAAATAACATTTCAGAAAACAAATCACATTAACTCAGTGAGATTTCTTGTTACTTCATACTACTGTTTTTCAAAATCACAAATTGTCTGTCTTGACACTAAGGTATTCACAATGATTAACTTGGCTGTTTACTAAATTATTTCCTTCTAAAATTAGAAACTTCAAAGTGTTTTTATATTTAAATGACTAGCATTCCAGTAATACTGTTGATCAATCATTTCATGTTAATGATTAAAAGCAGTAAATATTCCTCTATTCACCTTAGCTACTACAAATAGTGTGTCAAACACAGCAAGCTCTATTTATTGTCATAGCATTTCAGCATGGGCCACCAAGAGTGAGACAGCATAGATTAAACAGTGGTCAAGGAGTTTATATTCTTCACTCAATAACTGATTTCAGTGGTTTTGGGAAAGGACTACTCCATAATTAAAATGTGTTATTTAATAAGCCATGCTATTTGGGCATTTGTTTTCTTCTAGAAATAAATTTTGTATTTTGAAAAGCTGCGTTTTCAGGATTCTGTATAGCAGTGAGAAGATGATAATTTCCTAAATGGTTCCAACAGGCACTTAATTATTCACAGATAATAATGTTGCGGAGAGTTAGTATATCTCATTGTAGGAGCCGTAATTTAGATATTATACAAATTAGTTTAATTAAGTTTTGAAATCATTAATTCGACACAGAAATGATCATGCTTGTTTGTTTAGATGATACAAACTAACAATAAGCTATTATGCATGAAGAATAAATTTATCAATAAGTTACTTTGTTATAATAACAGCTTCTCACATCTTCATTTTATATAATTCACTTCTGAGCCATTTCCTGGTGTTAAGATGGGAAAAAATCATAAGATGTACATAAATTTTTCATCAAATGCCTATTCTTTCTCAATTATATTTCTTTCACTTCTACCATATTTATGCTTGAATACACAGACTTCAGTCATTTTAGGTCTTCTATGTGCTTATTGTCTCCCTAGGTGATTTATTTTCATTTCATAGCTTTATATTTAAGCCACTGCTTGCTTTAAAATACCTATATTCAACTGACAACTCAATATGAGATTTTTGACTTTGTCCTTGAATTTTTTTCAACTTTTATTTTAAATTCAGGGGTGCATGTGCAGGTTTGTTATATAGGTAACCTTGTGTCGTGGGGGTTGATTGTACAGATTATTTCATCACCCAGACATTAAGTCTAGTACCCATTAGTTATTTTTCTGATCCTCTTTCTCTTCCCACCCTGCACCTTCTGATAGGCCCCAGTGTGTGTTGTTCCTATGTATCCATGTGTTCTCATCATTTAGCTCCCACTTATGAGGGAAAACATATAGTATTGGTTTTCTGTTTCTGCATTATTTTGCTAAGGATAATGGCCTCCATCTTCATGCATGTCTCTGCAAAGGACACGATCTCGTTTGTTTTTATGGCTGCATAGTATTTCATTGTGTATATGTGTGACAGTAGATGGCTAGTCAGGCATGAGCAGAGGAGGAGAGGGTTCCCCACATCCCCACCAGGAATGTCATGCACCCATCAGGTGATGGTCAGGTGGTTGTTAACTGTCTCTCTAAAATAATAATTGTTCATAGCCAGCACCATGGAAAGGCTGTCTCCCAATAGATAGAAAAAACCTAAAACTGGTGGTGAGCATCTTCTCAACAAGGTCTTGGGAGTTGGGCAAGAGGATGCAAGCGTGCTCAAGCATGCACACTCAAAGGCAAAATGGCAGAGTTTAACTGGCATTTGACCTTCCTCTAGGAATGCTGGACTGGTAAGGGAAGAACACCTTAAGTGAGCACGTATGCAACTCCAATAAACACACTGTGCATGCAGCCCCTCCCGAGTGCTAACAGGCCACTGTACATGTGGACAGCCCAACCCAGGGGAATAATCAGGGGAGAAGGGATTTAAGACCCTGGAAGTATGCCAATGTAGAAAACCCCAAGTCAAAGGTCAAACACAGTACAGTTGATCTCTCAGGGTGCCTACTTGGCTCTCTTCCAAGTGTACTGTATTTCCTTTCATTCTTGCTCTAAATCTTTTTAATAAACTTTCACTCCTGCTCGAAAACTTGCCTCGGTCTCTCCTTTATCCTTCTGCCCCTCAGTCAAATTTTTCTTCTGAGGAGGCCAGAATTAAGGCCGTTGCAGAGCCATATGCATTAGCTGCCAGTAACGTACTTTGGTGCCCCATGGCTTGGATGCATTGCACTGCTAACTAACTTCCCACATTTTCTTTATACAGTCTGTCATTGATGGGCATTTAGGTTGACTCCATGTCTTTGCAGTTGTGAATAGTGCTGCAATGAACATAGAAATGCATGTGTCTTTATAATAGAACAATTTACATTTTGGGGCATATATACCCAGTAATAGGATTGCTAGGTCAAATGGTATTTCTGACTTTAGGTTACTGAGGAATCACCACATTATCTTTTACAGTCATTGAATTAATTTACACTCTTACCAACGTTGCATAAGCATTCCTCTTTCTCCACAATCTTGCCAGCACCTATTATTTTTTGACCTTTTTATAGTAGCCATTCTAACTGATGTGAGATGGTATCTCACTGTGGTTTTGATTTGCATTTCTCTAATAATCAGTGATGTTGAGCTTTTTTGCATATAATTGTTGGCTGCAATATGTCTTGTTTTGAAAATTGTCTGTTCATGTCCTTTGCCCACTTTTTAACGGGGTTGATTTTTTCTTGTAAACTTGGTTAAGTTCCTTATAGATGCTGGATATAAGACCTTTGTTAGATGCACAGTTTGCAAAAATACTCTCCCATTCTGTAGGTTGTCTGTTTACTCTGTTAGTTTATTTTGCTGTGTCAAAGCTCTTTAGTTTAATTATATCTCGTTTGTCAATTTTTGCTCTTGTTGCAATTGCTTTCAGCATCTTTGTCATGAAATCTTTGACTGTGCCTATGTCCTGAATGGTATTACTTAGGCTGTCTTACAGGGTTTTTATAGTTTTGTGTTTTACATTTAAGTCTTTAATCCATCTAGAGTTAATTTTTGTATATGGTGTAAGGAAGGGCTCCAGTTTCAATATTCTTCATATGGCTAGCCAGTTCTCCCAGCACCATTTATTAAACAGGGAATCCTTCCCCCATTACTTGTTTTTATCAGGCCTGTTGAAGATCAAATAGTTGTAGGTGTGTGGTCTTATTTTTGGGTTCTCTATTCTGTTCCATCGATATATGTGTCTGTTTTTGTACTAGTACCATGCTGTTTTGGTTACTGTAGCCCCATCATATAGTTTGAAGTCAGGTAGCATGATGCCTTCAGCTTTGTTCTTTTTGCTTAGGATTGCCTTTGTTATTCTGGCTCTTTTTTGTTTCCATATGAATTTTTAAATAGTTTTTCTAGTTCTGTGAAGAATCTCAATGTTAGTTTAATAGGAATAATATTGAATCTTTACATTGGTGTTTGCAGTATAGCCATTTTAATGATACTGATTCTTACTATCCATGAGCATGGAATGCTTTTCCATTTGTTTGTGTCATCTCTGATTTCTTTGAGCAGTGGTTCATAGTTATCCTTGTGGAGCTCCTTCATCTCCCTGGTTAGCTGTATTCCTGTATTTTATTCTTTCTGTGGCAATTGTGAATGGGATTTCATTTCCGATTTGGCTCTCAGTTTGATTGTTGTTGATGTAAAGGAATGCTAGTAATTTTTTCATATTAATTTTGTATCCTACAAATTTGCTGAAGCCTAAGGATATTTTGGAATGAGACTATCAAGTTTTCTAAATATAGGGTCATGTCATTTGCAAATAGGGATAGTTTGTCTTCCTCTCTTCCTATTTGGATGCGTTTCTTTCTTTCGTTTGCCTGATTGCCCTGGCCATGACTTCCATTACTCTGATGTATAGGAGTGGTGAGAGAGGGAATTCTTGTCTTGTGCCAGTTTTCAAGGGGAATGCTTCCAGCTTTCATCCATTCAGTATGATGTTGGCTGTGAGTTTGTCATACATAGCTCTTATTATTTTTAGATATGTTCCTTCAATATCTAATTTATTGAAAGTTTTTGACATGAATGGATATTGAATTTTATTGAAATCCTTTTCTTCATCTGTGGAGATAATCATATAGGTTTTGTCTTTAGTTCTGTTTATGTGGTGAATCACGTTTATTGATTTGTGTATGTTGAACCAACCTTGCATCACAGAGATAAAGCCTACTTGATTGTTGTGAATAAGCTTTTTGATTTGCTGCTATATTTGGTTTGCTAGTATTTTGTTGAGAATTTTTGCATTGATGTTCATCAAGGATATTGGCCTGAAGTTTTTTTGTCCTATCTCTGCCAGTTTTTGGTATCAGGATATTGCTGGCCTCATAGAATGAGCTAGGGAGGAGTTCCTTCTCCTCAATTTTTTGGAATAGTTTCAGTAGGGATGGTACCAGCTCTTCTTTGTACTTCCGATAAAATTCAGCTGTGAATTCATCTGGCCCTGGGACTTTTTTTGGTAGGCTATTTATTCTGCCTCAATTTCAGAGCTCATTATTGGTCTGTTCAGGGATTCATTTTCTTCCTGGTTTAGCCTTGGGAGGGTGTACGTGTCCAGGAATTTATCCATTCTTGTAGATTTTCTTATGTATGTGCATAGAGGTGTTCGTAATATTCTCTGATGATTGTTTATATTTTTGTGGGGTCAATGTTAATATCCCCCTTGTTGTTTCTGATTGTGGTTATTTGAATCTTCTTTCCTTCTGTATTATTCTAGCCAGCAGTCTATCAATTTTATTAATTTTTTCAAAAACAAGCTCCTGGATTTACTGATCTTTTGAATGGGTTTTTCGTGTTTCGATCTCCTTCAGTTCAACTCTGATTTTTGTTATTTTCTGTCTTCTGCTAGGTTTGGGATTTGTTTGTTCTTGTTTCTCTAGTTTTATTAGTTGTAATATTAGGTTATTTACTTGACATCTTTTTAACTTTTTGATGTGGGCATTTAGTGCTATAAAATTTCCTCTTAACATTGCCTTAACTGTGTCTCAAAGATTCTGGTATGTTGTAACTTCCTCATTAGTTTAAAAAAAACTTCTTGATTTATGCCTTAATTTTATTATTTACCTAAATAATAGGTATTTAGAAGCAGAGTATTCAATTTCCATTCAATTGTATAGTTTCAGGTGAATTTCTTAGTCTTAATCAGTAATTTGATTGTACTGTAGTCTGAAAGACTGTTATGATTTCAGTTGTTTTGCATTTGCTGAGGAGTGTTTTACTCCCCATTATGGATTGATGTTACGTAGCAATGAGAAGATATATTTTGTTGTTTTTGGGTGGAGAGTTCTTTTAATATTTATCAGGTCCTTTTGATCCAGTGTTAAATTCAGATCCTGAATATCTTTATTAATTTTCTGCCTCAAAGATATGTCTAATATTGTCATTGAGGTGTTAAAGTCTCCTACCATTATTGTGTGGGAGTCTAAGTCTCTTTGAAAGTCTCTAAGAACTTGCTTTATGAATCTGAATGCTCCTGTGTTGGATGCATATATATTTAGGATAGTTAGATCTTCTTGTTGAATTGAACCCTTTACCATTATGTAATGGCCTTCTTTGTCTTTTTTGACATTTGTTGGTTTAAAGTCTGTTTTGTTAGAAACTAGGATTGCAGCCCCGATGTTTTCTGTTTTCCATTTTCCCGGTAGATTTTTCTCTAATTCTTTATCTTGAGCTTATGTATGTCATTGCATGTGAGATGGGTCTTTTGAAGACAGCATACCAAAGGGTCTTAGTACTTTATCCCACTTGCCAGGCTGTGTCTTTTAACTGGGACATTTAGCTCATTTATATTTAAGGTTAGTATAGTGTGAAGATTTGATCCTGTCATCACAATGCTAGCTGGTTATTTTGCAGACTTACGTGTTTACTTTATAATGTCACTGGTCTGTGTACTTCAATGTGTTTTGTAGTGACAAGTAACAGTGTCAGTGTTTCCTTTTCATATTTAGTGCTTCCTTCAGGAGCTCTTGTAAGGCAGGTCTGGGGTAACAAATTTCTCAGCACTTGTTTGTCTAAAAAGGATCCTATTTCTCCTCAGCTTTTGAACTTCTGGGTTGGAATTTCTTTTCTTAAAAATGTTGAATATTGACCCCCAATCTCTTCTGGCTTATAGGATGTCAGCTGAGAGGTCCACTCTTAGTCTGAGAGCTTCCCTTTGTGTGTGACCTGATGTCTCTCTCTAGCTGCCTTTAACATTTTTTTTCCTTCCATTTTGACCTTGGGGAATCTGATAATTACATGTCTTGGGGATGATCTTCTTGGGAAGTATCTTACAGGGATTCTCTGCATTTCCTGAATTGAATGTTGGCCTCTGCAGCAAGGTTGGGGAAATTCTCTTGGGCGACATCCTGAAATATGTTTTCTGAGTTGGTTGCATTCTCCCTATCTCTTTCAGGTGCAGCAATCAGTTGTAGATTCAGTTTCTTTGCATAATCCCATGTTTCTAAGAGGTTTTGCGCATTCATTCTCATTTGTTTTTCTCTATTGTTGTCTGCCTGTCTTACATCAGGAAGTCATTCCTCAAACTCTGACATTCTTTCCTCTGTTTGGGCTATTCTGCTATTAATATTTGTAATTTCATTATGAAATTCTTGTGTTTTTCAGCTCTGTCAGTTCATTCACATCCTTCTCTATACTGGCTATTTTGTCTGTCAGCTCATTCAATTCTTATCTTGATTTTTAGCTTCCTTGCATTGGGTTAGAATGTATTTCTGTAGTTCAATTAACTTTGTACCTATCCATTCTAATTCTACTTCTGTCATTTCAGCCATAAAAATATGGAATACTTCACGAATTTGCATGTCATCATTGCATAGGTGCCAAGATAATCTTTTCTGTGTCATTCCAATTTTAGTCTATGTCCTGCCAGAATAAGCACTATCCTTCTATTTTTAAGAGTTCTTTAAATAGTAAGGATATTAACCCTGTGTCCGTGGTATAGCCTGTGAATATTATCTCCTAGTTGTCAACAGTATTTTGCCTTGTTTATGATTGACTTTGCAATGCATTTGTTCAGGGAATCAGATTTATAGCTCTTTCTTTCATTTCCTTTGGATTTGAGTCAGAGTTCTATACCATTGTTAAAGAGTAATTTGCCTAAGTTTCTTCTGGTATTTGTATGGTTTTCTTTTTATTTTTAGGTACCTAAGTTATTTGGAGTTTACTCTTTTATATGGTATGAGATATGGGCCAAATTTTATTTATATGGCTACAGGTTTTTCAGCATCATTTATTTAAAAATCCATCGTGCCCCAGTGGCTTAAGATGCCATTTTATAATGTACTAAATTTCTCTGTGTGCTGGGGTTAATTTCTGTACTTTCTCTTGTACTCCATTGCCATGTTTGCCTGTACCTCGCTACTTTAATTTCACAGGTAGTGTATCACATGTTTTAGTGTTAGAGCAGAGCTACTTTCCTATCATAAATATATTTTTCAAAATTTCCTGGCTATTCTTGCATGTTTATTTTTTCATATTAACTTTAGTGTCACAATTTGATTCACCCCCTACAATAGTTTTGTTGGCATTTGTATTCTTATTGCATTCACTTCATATATTAATGTATGTAGAATTGTTATCTTTTAAATATTGTGTTGTTTTAATTCTATTTCTGTACCCTTTAGTGTTGTCCTAACATTTTCTATATAAGATTTGCACATTTCTTGTTAATTTTTTCTAAATATTTAATATTTATTATTGCTATCATAACTAAAGTTTTCCTACCAATATGTCATCTGTTTATTATTTCTGAGTAAAAGAAAATTGATTTTTGATAATTAATTTTATATTCTGCTACTTGACTAAATTATTTTATGATTTGACTTAGTTTTAACATTGGTTGTTGCTATCATTGTTTTATGGTGCCTCTCCTATCATCTCAAAATAGAGACTAGCTGACTTTTTCTTTACCCCTTTTTGGACCACTAATTAATTTATCCTGCCTATTTGCATGGGCTAATAGTACCAATACAGTAATAGTTGGCACAGTTGGCATCTTTTTCTTGTCTCTGATCTAAGTTATAATACCTGTAGTGTTTATCAAAGAGAATACTGGAGGTACTAAGTAAGATAAAGTAATTAATTTCACCCCATCTTTCCCATTGAAAGAAACTATAAAACCTGGACAGAATGAAAAAAGAAGCTATTTGATGATAACTGTATGCAAACAAACAATCAAACACATAACCAAACCTAAATCTAAACCCTATACCTTGTATACAGATTAACTCAAATGTATCACAAGTCTAAATGTAAACACAGAAAAAAATATCTGTGGCCTAGGATTAATCAAAATGTTATTCATGACACCAAAATCATGATCCATAAGCACCTCCTCCCCTCAGTCATTATTGCAAAATACAGGAGTTTTTGTTTGTTTGTTTTGTTGTTTGGGGAAGGATTATGAGTCCTCTCTTGTCCCGTAGAATCCAAATAAGGTCTTCTTTTTCTTCTTTTCTCCTTCATCATCCTATTGCCAAAAGGTGCTTCTGCCTCCTTGTTTGCCCCATTTTCTCCCCTAGAAGCTATGCCTTTTTAAATTTCCCTTTGAGTCAGTTGTATCCCTTTATGTGGCATGGGCCATTGTAAATTATAATTGCCCCTTTAAATACTGCCTCCCCTTTAAATCATATATGTTATTTTAAGCTCCTTCCCTTGTAGTTAATGTCACAATCTGCTCAGATGACATTTACGCAGTATTTTAGATTTAGAATGGATTGAATATTTTTAGTGTCCATTGCAAGTCATCTTTCGGCTCCTTTGGCTAATCTCTCTGTTATATCTTTCCACGGTTTTTCTCATTCCGTCTTTGCTTGCCACAAAGCCTTGTGTCTGTGCAAGAGCAGTGTGGCAGCCTGAGAGATCTGCACTGGGATTTGGTGGGATATTTTTCTCTTTTTACTGGCAGATATTTACAATTTCAGCATTGTATTCAAATTATGTTTCGGGCATACATTTGCATAATTTAACTTTCACTTCTGATTTTTTAAGAATAAAAAGAGAACTTTCCTTTTTTTGATTTGGAAAGGAAAATTTTAGACATTATATGGCAACTATTATCCTTAGTTATTCAGAAGGACTGCTGAATTCAATTTCCTCATATCGGGTTAAGTATTTGCATTTATATTCCTAGCAGATATTATCCTCTAGTCTTATTTTCTAATAATGGGTTCATTAGATTATGATGTCAAATTTTTCCTGATTTTATAAAATGTTTCCATTACAAAGTTAGGGTAAGATAGGCACATCATCATCTTGAAAACTTTGCTATTACAGAAAGTAAGAAAATGCTGCTAAAATAATAATAATCAGAAAACACATGGGGGCATATTACGAGGACATAGGCAGATGTAAGAGACACTTAACAGGCAAATCCAGGAAAACTTAAACATCAAAGTAGGAATCCAAGTGTATGTAACAATCACAAACAAATAAGCAGGTAAATGAATGGGGGAAGAGCGCTCCTTAAAGCACAGTATCCATTGCCAGCTGGTAAATGTTAAGCGATTGCAGTGATGGAAAAATACAATTTTGTGAAACCCCGTCTCTACTAAAAATACAAAAAAAAAATTAGCTGGGCCTGGTGGCTCACGCCTGTAATCCCAGCACTTTGGGAGGCCGAGGCGGGTGGATCACGAGGTCAGGAGATCGAGACCACAGTGAAACCCCGTCTCTACTAAAAATACAAAAAAATTAGCCGGGCGTGGTGGCGGGCGCCTGTAGTCCCAGCTACTCGGAGAGGCTGAGGCAGGAGAATGGCGTGAACCCGGGAGGCGGAGCTTGCAGTGAGCCGAGATGGCGCCACTGCACTCCAGCCTGGGCGACAGGGCGAGACTCCGTCTCAAAAAAAAAAAAAAAAAAAAATACAATTTTGTAACAATTACAGTGAAGATTGGCTTAGGCAAGAGTGATAAATGGTTGCTATAGCTAGGAAGATTTTTTAAATGACATACAGGCTATTTGCATGGTGTCTGAGTCCCTTCCTACAGATTCCTTATTAGTTGCAATGAAAAATAGTAATACTAAGAGAAGTAACACGACAACTTGATCGAGTGTAAAAATTAACATCAGCAGTGAGGGGCAGTTGACATAATATGCCTTTCAATGTGATACCCTTTGAAGGACAGTATTATTTAGGTAATTTTTAAAACTTGCAATGAAACACTTGAATCTAATCCTGGCAAACATCAGACAAACTCAAAGTGAAGGTAGATCCATTTACAAAACAAAAAGCATTATGCTGCCCGGAGCAGCATATTTATAATATGTTTCTAAAACATCTTGTCATAAAAAAGAGCAAGGAAACTACACAAGACCACTTGGCTCTTCTCAAAACTTTTCAGGAGTCAACATATCTCATTCTAGCAAAGAGGGAACAATTTCATCATCATTAAGGAAAATAATTGCAACAGGTTGAAGCAGACCAAATATGATTAAATCTATATGTGCTCTTAACAATTTGAAAGTAATTGCCCGTCGCTGTTGAATACTAATAAAGCAATATGTTATTTTAAAAGTAGGCAATTTAAAAGAAAAAAAATCAAGAATTATTTTGTTTTCCTGTAAAGACTACCATTGTAAAACCCAAAAGTTAAAGGAAAATACTTATTCCTACAGGTATATTCTACCAATAAATCAAGAAAGAATGTAAGCATTTGCATGTTTCGTAAGTTTGGCAAAATTAATGGATACGGGAATTGGGCATGAAAGGCTGCTAATAAAAACACACCCATCACCTATAAAGTAGTTTTGCCAAACATTTTAATCTGCTTATCGTGCTTATAAATCTGACGGATAAATGTTTAAAAATGCACCATGGGACTCACCACCAAAATCCAGAGAGTGGGGAACTCTATGGGACACATAACCTATTTTTTTTTTTCAACAAATAAACTGAAAGAAGGGAGAAAGCGGGATGAGAGCAGACCCTAGAGATCTAAAGAGACTTAAGAGCCACATCACCAAAAACTGTGTGCAGCTGACATGTCCATTTATAGTAGACTGAGTTGGGATTAGAGTGAATTAAGTGAAACACTTGTTTCAGGAGAAAAAATTAAGTGGCTATAAAAAGACTAATAATCAAGGTACATAATATTTAATACAACATTTTTAAATCAATATTAATGCAAAAAAGCAGGATCCATATTATTGTTTCCTTTAGCCTCAGATTCCAATATAGCTCCACATGGAACTGATAATAGAATTGACTAATAATGATACAAAATGAAATGCTACACAGCAATGAGAATGAATGAACTATCACTACACACAATAATATTGAGAATCCCATAGACAAAATGTTCAGTAAAACAAACCAAATGCAAAAGTGTATGCACTGTTGGTTTCATTTACATCAAATTCAAAAACAGGCAAAGCTAATCTAGGCAGAAGTCAGAATAATGGTTTCCCTTGAAAGGGGGTACGAGAAAATTTCTGTGACTCTGGGAATAATCTATTTCTTGATCTGTATGTTACATAAGTTTTGTACTTTAGGAGAATTCACCAAACTGTTCATTTATTATTTGTGTACTTTTTATATGTGCTATAATTTAATTTTTTAAATAAAAAATGGTAATTGGAAATTTTAACACTAGCTATGTAATTGATGGTATTAAGAGATAGTCAAATTTTAGGTGTTATATGGTAAAGTGGTTTTGTAAAAATGTAACTATAAAAGAAACCATATATTTTACAGACAATTACTAAAGTATATATAGATAAAATGGTATTAAACATGGAAATTGCCTCAAAATAACAAGGAAACTGGAAAAGTAGGAGAGGGACTAAAGGAAGTAAGATTGACCATGGGTTCTTATTTGTTGAAGCTCACTTTTGTGTGCATGGATTCTTTTTTATACATTTCCATATGCTTTGGTACATGCCTACAGTTTGTATAATAAAACGTTAAGACAAAAACCTCCTATGATCGTGACCAATACAATGTTTCGTTAGACTGTGGAAACAAGAAGTATGTTAGGACCTAGGTGTGCACTTTGCTCACAGAAAGTGATCAATGAATATATGTGGAATGAAATAATACATTGACATTAAACTAGAGAAAATTAGAATTAAAAATGACATGTAAACTATCTTCCTAAATCTCATTCCCTAGCCAAGTCTAGCCATTAAAAATCAGGCTTTGTAAGATGCCATTATAGTCTTAGTTTTGGTTAAATCTGATATACCCATGAATGAAACATAAAATTTCTTCCACGGAAAAAGGCAGCTTACTCTTGGATAGTCACATATTTTTAACACAATTTTTAATCATTCTTGTAATTTTAACACAATTTACTGTCACCTTTTCACACAACCATAATCCTTAGAGAAAGTCACATGACTTATACTTTCTAGTCTTGCCTTCCACACATATTATTTTCACCATCAAAGAATTTGATAAGAGGACTGTTTACCATTTCCTTTATGATGTCATGTTAAAAATAGCATTTCGAAGGTAAACACTGCACTTATCTCTCTACAAAATGTTTTAACAAAGGTTCCCATTTTATGTCAACTGTTTTCTGTCTCTCGAAAAATATTTAATGTCATTAATAGCAATCATGTTACAATAGGGGAACATTCAGTTAGATGTGGAATTTATCAAGAAATCTTAAAGAAAATCTTAAAGAAATCTTAAAGAAAATCTTAATAAAGTGAAATGTGATTTCCTAAAAGTGAGTGAGGCTTATGTTCCTAAATGTGAGAGCTGTGCTTTACCACAAAAAAAATGGCAGCTAGGATTTTACAGATTTGATTTGGAAAGATATTATGCCTAATTGCGATGGGTCAGCGTAGACATTGCTGGTTTGACTGATGGTTCTATTTCATGCAAAACTCATATAATGATCATGATCACCCCTCACAGATAGCATTATTTTGCAGGGCTCATTTAGATATTTGTCTTATTTTATCAAAAAGTGTCACTTTGGAAATCTGCCTTTTTTGTTTCTTGACAAGAATAGAAAGATTATAGCCTCATTAGCACCTAATTTCTTTCAAGTTCAATTTAAATTCCTCTGTATTACCATTATTTGTAGTGATAGATATAGTCATTTCATTCATTGCCTCTGGAAGCGTCAAACAGAGGCATTTGAATCAGACTTTGTTTTCCAGCATCAGGTTCATAGAAACTGCTTTAAGGTTTCAGAAATTCTTGGCTTTTGTATTAACAAGATTAATAGATCAGCCAACCATGATAGTACTATCCCAAAACTGTGCATATATAATTTGAAAAAGAGAATATACTTTAAGCCTCCTGATCATGACAGTTAATTTTTTTATTTCTTGGTATTTAGATAAGATTATCTACTTTTTAGATAAGATTATATAGAATATATATATTAGCTGCTGGTTCACCTACCTAGGTAACATCTCTTAGAAGGTTAGTAAGACTTAGCTGTCAGGTACCAAAAAGAAAGCAAGAAAGCAAGAAAGCAAGAAGCAAGCAAGGAAACAAGAAAGAAAGAACAGCTTCATGTGTCATATGGAATCTCTCCTTAAGACATGTGAGAGTAAAAACTTGGAGCTCTTAAAATAGGTTCCACCGTGACCTACCAGTATACTTTTGCCTGGAATACTTCTAGGTCTTTAGGTTCTCCCATTGTGATTCTTATCAGTCCAAGATGTTCCTGATTGTCCACCAAATCTCCAGTCTCTGTTTCATGTGCATAACTCACTATCAGACTTGTGGATTCTCCTTTTAACTGAGTTATCTGTTTTTGTTCAAGGACTTCATTTTAGCTTTGAGTATGCCCTACCTAAGCTTTGCTCCCTGACTTCACGCCCCTGTTGTATGGCCTCTATTCCACTGGCACGCTCTCTCCTGTAGGTCTCTCACCAAACCCACATTGGGCATTGTGTGTGATACATATGCGTCCAATGCACTCCTAGGCATTGTATATGATTTTAATCCATATACAACTCCAGTGTTCTTTGTCTTGGTTAGTACTGACATTTCAGAGTGATGGATGTACAGGAAGGGCAGCATAGATTATAAAAAGTATTTACGTAAATCTTCTAGCTAAATTTCAAATGTTTAGTAGAGTGATATATTTGTCTCTTGATGTACATGTAGACAATGTTGTTTATTAAAATATTTTTCACCTTATAATTGATAACGTTAGTAATTTATAGAATCTTTACTTACCTCTCCTTGTATTACTTAAGCTGCACATTTTATGGCTTGACACAAAATTACTCCAAAGCACCTCTACATAGAATTAGGATATTTTGAGAAAAGAGACCGTGTTCTTTTTATGCCAAGCTTCGTTCATTAATTTAACAAACAGGTAACGTGTCCTTATGTTGGGCCAGACACTGTGCTAGATACTAGAAATCTCTTTACTTAAAAATGCAGCCTTCAGGAATTCTGTATTCAACAAACACAACAATTTTTGAGTTCCTTATTAACATCTCACTATGATATCAGATTCATTAACCATAAAGGGCTCCCTATGAAAGCTTGGGATTGAAAATAATGTCAATAATAAAATTTGAGTTTATAAAAATTATCCATGCCTACTTGAATGTGGACTCCTGAAAATTTTCTTTACAAACAGTGGTGAAACATTATATTCAAAATTTAAAAATTAAAAAACCTCTTTGTACCCTTCTTTTACTCTTTCAACATTCTTAAATCATTTGTAAATATTAAAAAGGAAAATACAATTATTCAGACTGCTGATTGTGTAGACACAGTAGACTGTGTTGTCCTCTGAGCCTCCTAGCACAAATGCTGCAACAACAAATATACATAAGAAAGTCACCACTTTCTGTTTTTTCCTTCATAAAAGAAATACACACTAAGTGTGTAAAACTTTTAAAATGCAGAAAAGCATGGAGAATAAAATTGCGTTTCACTTATTCCTATAATAATTTTTGACCTTATGCCTACCATATGCTATTATTTTTGCTCAAGTTGTTGGACTTGAAGAAGTGAGTCAGATAAGGTCCCTGTTTTCATCAAAATTATTTTGCATGTGGCTGGGAGATGAGTAAGAAACACGTAAACTATTAAATCAGATTCGATGACTACTATGAATACAATTTTAGACGGATAAATAGTAGCGATGCTATTGCTAAGTTGCATGGCTTGAAACATCTGAGACTGGTTTCAGAGGTGCTGTGGTTTCTATCTGACTCTTTGGTCCACTCCTCTATATGGGAACTGTTAGCACAAGTGATAAACCCACTTATTCTGAATACACAACCATTGTTTGGTTATGATCTCTCTAACAAGGTTCACACATCAAAGCAAAACTCATTTCAAAGCCTTTTTGAATTAAATTAAATATTTGACGCACTACAAAAAAATGCACTCTAAA
Organism: Hylobates moloch; assembly: GCF_009828535.3. Classification (NCBI taxonomy): domain Eukaryota; kingdom Metazoa; phylum Chordata; class Mammalia; order Primates; family Hylobatidae; genus Hylobates; species Hylobates moloch. The sequence continues at coordinate 84,322,279 of NW_026652291.1, forward strand.
AATAATCTATGCTTACTGACTTCCTTTCATCAAATGCCATGTTCTGACAAAAAGGTAATCAAGGTTATTCTTGCATGACTTCTCCTTTTAATATTCATGCCATCTTATTGGTTATGGCCCTGCCAGACTCTGGCTGCTTCTCTTCTATCATTTTGCATTCTATTAGATGAAACAGAATTTTATACAGGTAAACATTAACACTGATATTTAAGATAAGCCAGGCTTTAGAATAAGGATACCATTAAATAATTTAATGAGTGTATATTTTACACAAGACATTGCGTTAGGTTACAAAGCAAAGAATGGCAGAAAATAATCATAAGTTCATTTTAATATAGTTGCAAACAGATGTTAAGCTATGTTCTAATAAATAATACTGTTTGCATAATCAAAACCTAAGGCCTTTGTTTCAGCTGTTGAATAATTTCCCTTACCTCAGTATTATTTTGTTAATGACCAGGGACTATGACATAAACCCCAACGCTCTGTAAAGGCTTACTATGAGTCAGAGGCAAAGAACATTTCAGATGATATTTCCAGTTGCTGATGGAAAACAACACAAATGGAAAAGATGTGTCTCCTACTGACAGGATATTAATTACCTTTATATGTAATAAGCATTTTGTAGAAACCATTGTTTTTCATTATATTTATGCATTTTAGGAATTCACTATGAATACGGTAGACCTCACTTACCTGTGGGAAATATTTTCCAGAACCCCCAGTGGATGCCTGAAACCATGGATGGTGATGAACCCCACACATACCACGTTTTTTTCCCATACCTGCCTATGATAAAGTTTAATTTATAAATTAGGCACGGCAACTTCTATTTTGCAAATGTTTGGCTTCTCTTTGGTATATCTGAATGCGCAGCATCACTGTTCTTGTGCTTTGAGTCCATCAGTAAGTAAAATAAGGATGTCTTGAACACAAGCACTGCTATCCCATGACAGTCAATCTGACAACCTAGATAGCTATTAAGTGACTCACCCATGAGGGATATCTACAGCATGCATGCACCAGACAGAGAGATGATTCATGCCACAGGCGGGGCAAAGTAGGATGGTGCAAGATTACATCACACTACTCAGAATGGCTTGGAATTCAAAACTTTTGACTTGTTTATTTCTGGAATTTTCCATTGAATATTTCAGATTGCAGTTGATCATGGGTAACTGCAACTACTGAAAGGGAAACCACAGATATGGAGGGAACTACTGCACTGTTGTAAAAAAGCATCTTTGATACTATTAAAAAACTGTACATCAGAGATGGGGACACAATTCAGGGCTATGAAGTACAGGAGTTAAAAGCCAGAAAATATTTGTCATTCTGAATAGTAGGTATATCATACTAAATCCACACATATAAATATTCATTTTATATATTAATGTGTATAAAATATAAAATATTTGTAGATATATACGTGTGTGTATTTACATATATAAAGTTGTTCATTTCTGCCTCATTTTTATTATGTTCATTATTTTACCGGAAAATTTGCATCACATTTTTAAGTGAACAAATCTAAAAATCCGGTCAAGATCATGGTCATAGTTAGTTCCAAGCCAGCCATACAATGCTAACCTTATAAAACTTCTACTCTGTTTAGTGTATTTTTATCATAAAGAAACTGAATCTTAATTCCAGAAGATAGCTATGTCTTTAGTTTAAAATTTGTAACTATAGACAAATAGCAAGTACTACAATAGTTCAATTATATTTCTATTGAACTGTGTCTCCAATTTGCCATTCATTGTTTAGACAGTTTGAGAAATTCAGTAATATCTAGTCGAATTTTCTTCTTTTGAAATGAAGTAAAAATATATCAGGAATGTCAACATAGCCTATCAGGAATGTCAACACAGTAATACCCTGAAGGTTTTGAGTTGTACATGATTCTGGATTAAATATTTGCATGTTGGCCCTCAAAACTATTGCCAAAAACTGCTTAAAGATATTTAGATTAAACCTGTGATAGGCTGGAAATTAAAAGGTATACCATGTTCTTGGTCTGAGGCAAATAGTTAATGGCTTTACCTTTACAAATGTGTCAGCATGGAACTCGCCGTAGCTGTAAATTAAAGGTGACATGTGATATGGACTTTGCATGCAAAATACCCTTCTGCCAATTAATACTTTACCTGTTAAGTGTTAGTAAATGCTAATTTTAAATGATTTTAGGGTCTTGTACATTTGTATCGATAAATGTGTCAAAGGGATGCAAGTTCTTGATAAGTGTACCAACTTCACTGCACTAGAAACAAAAGCTAGTAAAGAAAGATTATAAAGCAGTGAGATAAAATATCAGCTTTGCCTCAGTAACCCATCAGGAATGGGTCTCTTGTTTGAATATGAGTTATCTAAAGGTTTGTGATCCATGCCACAGCCTTTACTCTTATTTACTTAATTCGATATGTTTGCTGTGTTGTCCATTTTTGAAATTAAAAAAAGGATCAATATGTGAGAACTAAACAAATATTTCTCCCTGGTTGCTGCTTTGTTGTTGCATCTGTTCTTTTTCTTTATTCTTTTGCTTATTGAATAAAGGGGAATTATTAATTTTTTCTGCGCTCCTCTGACATTTCTGGGAAGTTATCTGTAGATGATGATGGATAAAAATATTTATCATAACATAATAGGTAGCATTATTTTAAATATGTACCCAAAACTAGTGGAAAGTTTATCTTAATAATCAGAGCTTTTTTGTTATGACTGTATCAATTATTAATTATGTAAAACTATTTATTTTATAATTTGATTTCTACCTATAGACATTTTATGACATTTTATTAAATATGATGTATTTGGTTTAAATTAAAAAGCCCAAATAATGAATTTAATTGCTGAATATTTAAAATGTATAACTAAATTAGAATTGGGCCATCAGGACGTATATTGCTTTTCTACGTCACTACCTGAAACCCTACACATATTTTACAATATTTTAGCACAAAAATCTTTACTTGAATATGATCCATTCTCCATTTGCTTCCCTTTCCAAATTAAAGCCAAAGCAATGATTTATAAACTCAGAAATGATCATGCCACTCCCCTATTTAAAATCACTTAATGGCTTTGAAAGTTGTTAGCATACACGTCAAAAGTTTTGCCGTATAGACGAAGGTCCTCCAGTATCTCGCTACTTCCATGTTGTTTTACTCCACCCCTTTGTATTCCAGCTACATTGGCCTTTCACTTGAATTCGCCACAGTCTTTCCTCACTCAGGAAACTACTGGCACTGTTCCGTCTGTCTAGACCCTCCCATTCTCTAGTCCCAATGGCATCCTCTAGCGAATCATACCTGACTCCTTCTTCTGATTTTAGACGTTAGTTCCTAAAGAAGCTCTCGCACATTCTGCTGTCTACACATACCCTCTTCTATCTCAATTAAATCCCTCTGACATATGATCTTGTAATTTTCTCTTGGCCCATAATACAATTATTTTAATTAAATATTTATTTGTATTTTTACTTCCACTTCCACCTCCAGTATCTATTATAGTGTTATACACAGTCAGTATTAAATAAATGTGTTGGCAAATGTGTTGATTATTTAAATAAGTGGATTGAAATTGTTCAAAGTAATATCCTATAATCTCTGTTAAGGTTGAAAAAGTTTTTATAAATAGTTGTCTTTTTCTAAACTATTTTATTTTTACTCATCTAACTTGCTTTTATGAAGATTCCTTTTTCCATTGAAAATTGCATTTGGTATTTTTAATGAAGATTAGCTAAAGTGCTTTGATTCAGAGGAGAAGCAGTCATAGATTTTTATGTAAAAGATACAAAAAGAAATGACTAGCCCTCCATACTATGCCGCCTTGATTTCTACATGTTGTCAATTAAATTTCTTCAGTTAATGCATGTGTGGGTATAAGTATTTGTGTTCTAGACTGATAATTCTCAAGTTGAAATACGTGTTGCCTTAGGAATCCCTCTTCTCCACTCAGCCCAAGGTTAACTTTGCTTATTGATGAAAAGCATTATTACTATGGTAGTAATACCACTTTCACCCTTGCTGCCACAGCTGCTGCCTGTTCTATTGCCTTAAGTTTTCAAAGCATAACATAATGGTAGCTACCCAGAAAATTGGCTGAACTATTTAGGGGAGTAAGCATTTAATTGAGGTTTTCTTCTTCACTGAAATATATCAATGAAAGCAACATTTTAAAAAAGATAATTTCTAAAAAAAAAAACAAAACCAGACAGCCGTCAAGGAAATTTTGTGCCAAAATATATTCTCAATGATTTTTCCATTTGCAGGTATCGCCATTCTACTTTCTTTCAAAACAAAGGAGACTTGAATCTATTTTGATTCTGTAAAAATGGTCATTTTCTGTATGATACAATGACAATTATTTCTTACCATTGATGAATATAATTTAGATGACAATGCTTTAATAAGGTTTCTATCCCTTGATACTGTCCATTTTTGCTAATGTCCTTAGCCCATGAGATTTTTAGAGTTTTCACCAAGCTCTCATCTGTCAGAGATACATGATGAGATTTATATGTAAAAATTCCATTAATATTAATGGGATTAGCTCTCATAAATCTGATGTTATTGCTGATAGAGTAGATTCTGGAAACAGTAAAATTTTTTATATTAATTAGAGAGCAAATTGGGTTACTTTTTCAAGTATATAAATACATAAAATAGTTAAGTAGTGAAGTAATTTAATATGACTAGTCAAAGTCACAAAAAATTCTAATAATTATGATAATAAAGAATTTCAAACAATTACCATTTTTGTTCTGACAACTCTCTTTTTCTTCCAAGCAAACTGCCGTATAGCTGACTTTTCAATAGAGAAGCAGTATGGCCCGCCTGGGTGTTGTGCAGAGGACTGATTATTGCTGAAGTCTCTTTGCAGGTTACTGCAAACAGATACAGATGCTATTGCAACTACCATCCCTGCTCAATCCTACCCAACTTTGGAGATCATTTTTCCAAGACAATCCCTTGAATTGTAGGCACACTCTTCCTGAGGAAATTTGCTCTTGCTGCTTCCAGGTGTCATGGGGCTACTAGAAGCCTAACAGTCGTAGGTACAACAATTTCCCTGCTGTTTCTTCTTCATGTGAAATCTTCCTTGGCTACTTGAAATCATCAATTCTGAGTTTCACATCTGTATGTATTCTTGTTTGATGCTGATTTTTTCTTTCTGCACAATTCAGATGATTTTCTCCGGGAAGATAATGAATATGTATCTGACCAACAACTATAATGGTGGTCATTTATTTATCATTGCTTATTTACTGTTTTTCAACAAACATTTGTTGAGCATCTATTATTTATCAGCAAATGTCAGAGATGTAAAAATAAATTTCTCTCTGCCCTAAAGGAATTACAGACTAGTAAGGAAAATAGACTGTCTATATACATAGTCTATATGTGATTATGCACATATGTACAACATATTGTAGATTATTAAGTACAACACATTGTAGAAACACAGAAAAGAATAATTACCTGAACTTTTGATGCAGAGAACATAAACAATCTGGAGAAAGTGGCAATAGCCAAAAAATGAATCCTTATGTATTCCTGTGTTCTTATTAACTGGTCCTTAGTAAAGAACCAGTAAATAAAGATTTTAAAATCCAGCTATGCTCATTAAAGTGGATAAGAAATTAAAAGTTGGTATTGTTCTTTTAACTATATAATGCAACATTTTAATCATTAACTTTTAATGGATAAGAGAAATTGGACAGACGAAACACAGCAAAGTGGTAGAAAATTACTGGGCCTGCTTAAGAAAATATTAAAGACTAGAGGATGGATCCGGTGAGTTAGGTAGAGATCACACACCTTTATAGTCCTCTAAATGGCCTTTAAATGTTCAGGATTATCCCCACTCCAAATCCCCAACTGTCTCTCACCCTGCCTTTCTGTTAGTCTTTTGATAAATGCATCTCCAAGCTTGATGTCTCTAAAACCTTCACCTCACTCCCTACAACAAAACTCAAGCAACTTGCAAGGCCTATCATGTCTTCAGATTGCAATCTTGCCAATGCTTTCAGACTTCACCACCCTCTAATTCCAGCTCACCCTCTGCACTTCATCCATGCTGAATCACTTAGTTCTCTGAACCAGCCATTCTTTTTCATGCTGACATTTGTGCAATGACAGCTGCTTTCCCCAACTCAGTTCCTTGTTTTGCTTGTGAACGTGCATTCTGCCCATTTTGCCTTCTAAAGCAGGGCCAAAGCCCGGTATGTGATGTCTTAGCTTCCTTCTGCTGATGTAACAAATTACAACAAACTTAGTGGCTTAAAATAACAAAAATGATTATCTTAGACTTCCGGAAGTTACAACTCTGAAATGGGTCTTGGGCTAAGTCAAGGTCTTGGCCAAACCGCATTCCATCTGAATTAGATAGATATTAGCTCCAGGAGATAATCATTTCCTTGACTTTTCCATTTCCTCAGAGCTAGCTGCATTCCCTGGGTCACTGTTCCTTCTTCTATCTTCAAATTATACTCACCAAGACAATCTAAGTTAATCATCACACCTCTGGATCTGTAACTTAATCACATCTGCATAGACCCGTTTTGCCATGTAAGGTAACATATTTACAAGTTTCAGTGGGAAAGAACATTATTCTACATACCACAGTCACCTTCTCTGTAAAGATTTAAATCATCCCTGTCCCCTCAACCAGGGTTAAATTTTCCCATTTCATGTATATTAGCTTGTGCTGCCATAGCAAAATACCATAGACTGGGAGACTGAAACAACAGAAATTAATATTCTTACAGTTCTGGAGGCTAGAAGTCTGAGATCAGGGTGCCTGCATGGTCAAGTTCTGGTGAGGGACTTCTTACAGGTTTGCAGACAGCCGCCTTTTTGCTGTGTTCTCACATGGTGGAGAGTGAGCTCTGCTATCTCTTTCTCTTCCTATTAGGGCAAGTTCTGTTGAGTTCTATTGAGTCAGGGTTCGACCCTTTTGACCTTATTTAACCTTACTCATCACCTTAAAGACCCTATCTCCAACACAGTCAAATGGAGGGTGACAGCTTCAACACGAAATTTATGGAGATACAATTCAATCTATAAGCACTGTTTCCCCATAATCATGTACATATGAATCTTCCCTGTACCATCATGAGCTGTTTTCACGTCTCCCTTAATTAGATTCTGAGATTATTAAAAATAAAGTACACACCTTTTCAATTCTGTAAGTCTAGTGCCTCAATAATATCAAATGTTTGTTTAACCAAAAATTTCTGGTTGGATGTACAAAAATCATCTCAGCTATCCTGTAAGAAGATAAAGTTCACCACATGTGAAATTAACTGTAACAGAAGACATTGCCAACATAGACCACAGAGCAGGCCATGGTCTACAAGAGACATGGTAGTTGAAAGACCTCCAGTAGTCTACGTACTTCATTAAAATATACTTAAGCCCACTGGCCTCAAACGTCTCTGCTATTTCTACAAATCTCTTCCATTTGTCAAAATAACCAATGGCAAAATAATGGAGAACTCTGCCATAAAAGAGCAAGAGAAAAAATCATATAGTCCAAAATGAATAACCTTTTAACTTACCTTACAAATTACAGTAATTCCATTTATCAGAAATCATCTGGAATTATAAATCTTCACATCTTGACCTCAATTATGCTTTCCCCTCTAAGTGCGTTTAGAACTTTAGGATGTATGACAAATTCAACATCAAATATATTTCAGTGCCTTAATAAACAATAAAGTAATGGGCACTTTCAAGAATACATTAACGTGTTTTTTTACTTGATTTTACTAACCAATGTATAAACAAATAAATTTATAGTACTAAATTGCTATTAGTAATAATTACTTCTTATATATATATATCTGCTAGTAACCAGAAAGTGTTTTATATCTCTTGTTAACTTCTTTTAATGGACTAAATTTAAATCAGAATTAGAATTAGAATTAGAAATAAGATTTTCTTTTCTTTTTTTGTCCTATTCAGAAATAGAACTAGAAATAGTCATGTAATTGGCTAGATTTTGCATGAGAGATTTATACAATAATACCACAGTCGTCTTTATTTGGGGTGTTCGAGAAAGTCACAAATTTTATTCTCTCAAGTCATTATCCACTATCTCATATATATAATATATATATATACACATATATGCTATATGTGTATATATACATGCATACATATACATATATACATATGTACATACATATATACATATATATGATGTGTGTGTGTATATATATATATATATATTTTTTTTTTCCTTGAGATGGAGTCTTGCTTTGTCACCCAGGCTGGAGTGCAGTGGCACAATCTCAGCTCACTGCAACCTCCACCTCCCGGGTTCAAATGATTCTCTTGCCTCAGCCTCCCAAGTAGCTGGGATTACAGATGCGTGCCACCAAGCACGGCTAATTTTTTTTGTATTTTTAATAGAGACAGGGTTTCACCATGTTGGCCAGGCTGGTCTTGAACTCCTGACTTCGTGATCCCCCTGCCTCGGCCTCCCAAAATACTGGGATTACAGGCATGAGCAACCGTGCCTGGCCCACTATAATATTTTATACAAGTTTAAATTTATGTTAATATGAACATTGGCACAACACATTATAGCAGCAGTCATAAGTACATTTGTGAAGTTGCATGTACAAAACATATATTGCCTGTCTTAATAATGTGTGTTAAGTATTATAGTCTCATATAAGCTATAATTTAATAAATGTTTAAGTTACCAAAATATTTTCATAAGAGATTTTGTTTGTTTGTATTATGGAACAGACATTCACGCAAAGGAGGACAAAAAAGTGTAATTGAACAGCATTTCATACAACACAATAGGAAGACATTTGTCTAAGCTTTATGGAAACTGGAAACTGTAGAACACAATCCTATTTGACTTAGGTATCTGCACCTCTTAAAATTAGGATTTTTGAAAGAATGTTGTTGACTCTGGGCAGGCTAGATATGGGTTCACTCTCTGGCTAGTCACTTGGAGAAAGGGTCATAGGTTGCAAATAAGGCTGCTTAAGCCCAAAGCTGCAGTAGAGACCAGGGGTAGGTTGGGGAATCCCAGGGGGCAGGTCAGTAGGCAGGAGATACTGATACAAGTATGAAGTACAGCACACTGGCCAGAAACATACAATTCAGTGGAAATAACGATAAATCCCCACTATTTCATCAGTTCTAAAGAATGTACTTCTGGGTATTTATTGATCACATTTTCTAAATGTGGCTTTTCCAGATGATAGTACAGTTTATAGATGGGGATATTGTGGCTTAGGGAATGTGTTAGTCATAGAACTTAAAAAATGGCTTCTAAAAGGGGAGTCCGATAATAGATGACACCATCACCCCGGTTAAGCAGGGTGTATTCAGTACTTGGCAAGGGTCTGAGGCTCAGGTTCTGGTGACGATTTGACTCGTCCCCAGTTTCGCATTTCCCCATTCCAAAATATCTAAAATTACATGATTTCTGATCTAACTTTAAGTTGTGGCAGAAAACTTAACTTTCATTCTTCTTCAAGATGAATTATAATCAGATGATTTTTTCAGGTCACTGAAAACAAGCAGCAAGAATGCCTTTTAGCAAAATTGTAAAATAGTTCTGCTCTTCCCTATTTTCCTCCAGGTGCTTCAACTGAATTTGAAGTTGTCTTTTTCTTTTCTTTTCTTTTTTTTTTTGAGACGGAGTCTTCCTTTGTCACCCAGACCCAGGCTGGAGTGCAGTGGCGCCACCTCTGCTCACTGCAAACTCGGGCTCCTGGGTTCAAGTGATTCTCCTGCCTCAGCCTCCTGAGTAGCTGGGACTACAGACCCATGCCACCAGACCTGGCTAATTTTTGTATTTTTAGTAGAGACAGAGTTTCATCATGTTGGCCAGGCTGGTCTCAAACTCCTGGCCTCAGGTGATCTGCCCGCTTTGGCCTCCCAAAGTGCTGGGATTACAGGCATGAGCCACCGTGCCCAGCCCTGAAGTTGTCTTTTTCTTATAGCACATTAACAAAGGTCTTTCGAAATAGGGAAAAAAAAATTCAGCATTCTAGCATTTTATAACCATAACTTGGGTACAGACCCTCATTGGACATGTGGTCTGGGCCAGTAAAATGCTGGAGATATGTTAACTGCTTCACTGTTGCACAGGAGGGCCTTGATCACTCCCGCCCTGAAATGCAATTATTCTCAATTTTCCCTACACTACCTAGGCTCAGGGAGTTCCACATTTTTGTTTTCAAGAATTGCGACGTCACGGTGATGCTTATGTATTTCCGTATGTATGAAGACCTGCAGTCTTAGAGAAACCCAACCTGTACCAAATTAAATGGAAAGAGAACCCCTACAGAAATTCATCTACAAAACCTCTGAGAAATTTCCTGGTTTCTCATAAAACATTCAAAGCCATCAGGAAACTTATTTTATTTCTATACTCCATCCTAACCTGCTGCCTCTTTTACCTTGGAATTATCCCTCTGTTGCCCTAATCCGGTATGATTTTATTGTTCCTGGGCTTTCTGTATAGCTGTTATATTGAAATTTTTCTTCCTCTTAATCTCAGAAATGCCTTTCATTTATTTCCCATGTAAAAGCCTGAAAGCCTGTTACTTTCCCGAATTCCATGATTTTCCTCTTTCGTGTTTTACTACACCTTTCAATTGCACACAAAGTGTAGCTCTTTGAGTCCTTTCATGTCTCAAAATGTAATCAGCTCAGTCTTAACTTTTAGCTGATTGATAGACAATAAGTGAGTTTGAAATTTTTTTTTTTCTATGATCTTGAAGACATTTCTACATTGCTTTCTACCTTCTTTTGCTGGTAATGAGAAATCTAGTCTCATTGTACAATGAGACTTTTTGATTTTTTTCCCTTATACACAAGCTTTAAGAATCTGCTTTATAGTCTCTGTTCTTCAGTGTCAGGACAAAAGTCTTGTGTGAGTGTATGTATGTGCTTCATTTCTTGTGCAGGACACTTCAGGGGTATTTCTGTGTGGAAATTCATAAATTTTAGTCCTGAAAAAAATTGTATCAATTTTTTTGATAAAAGGAAAATCCCTGCTTTTCACCTTCTTATTTTCCTAAAGCAGCTCTGACTACTCTAGACTGATCTAAATTGACTTGAATTTTTCCTATTTTTTGTCCTTGTCCATTTGTTTCAATTTTGTGAGATTTTTCTTAACTTTATTTCTATTTTTTAAAATATCGACTATCATCTTTTTCATTTTTAAGAACTTTCTTGTATTTGAATGTTTCTTTTTATTGCCTTCTGTTCTTATTTCATGGATGCAATCTCTTTTTTTGTAAGTATTAAATTCCTTCATTTCTGAGTTACTTCTGCTTCTTGAAATATTTCTGCCTTTATTTTCTCAGAATCTATTCTTATAATTGTATGTTTTTACTTTTTTCTGCAAGTTTACATGCTTTTCCCAAATATCTGTCAATCTTTGGCACTCATAAGCATACAGGAACCTCTATGTATGGGTATGGCTTAAAAACACAAGACTTTATAAAATCCCTGAATATCAGTTAGTGTGTATACATCTTACCCTCTTTGGATTATTTTCTTATTCCTCTAGCAGAACTGTCCAATATCTTTCCTAGGAGTATAAGTCTAGCTCTGTACATTCTTGAAAGAGAGTAGAAACACAGTCAGGTAGAAGTTCACATGTACCTCTGCAGTATACCGCCCCTCCAGTCTTCTCAGTGTCTGTTGATGTATAACTTTGTTCTAAGTATCCGTAGCATCCTAGGATTGAGAGGTATTGTCCTTGAAATAAGGTAAGTGGGGGTACCTGTGAGTCCAATTTCCCTTTATGAGAATTTTTAACCACAAGTCATTTTCGGTTTCTTACCTTGAATTCCTGAGAAATTAGGGGTTCTTTAGCTTGGATTACCTTGCATCTAATTGACTCCTCACACTACAAGCTTAGGTTGTAACACTCCCAGCATCCTAAGTCAGTTATTATTCTTTCATACACTTTCAATTTTCCACAATTTGGCTCTCATGTCTAGTCTCTTTTATCTGATGTTGGCTTTTCTTTCGTCTCTCTGTCTTAGCATACTTAGGCTTTTTTTGTTCTATTCTCTTTTTAGTGTGACTTCTGGGGGAGAAATAAAAGCACATATCCAATCTCCATTTTAAACTGATACCCATTTGACTTTTAAAACCATGTTCGTATGGGCCAGGTGTGGTGGCTCATGCCTGTAATCCTAGCACTTTGGGAGGCTGAGGTAGGCAGATCACTGGAGGTCATGAGTTTGAGACCAGCCTGGGCAACATGGTGAAACTCCATCTCTACCAAAAAATACAACAAAATTAGCTGGGTATGGTGGCATGTGCCTGTAATCCCAACTACTTGAGAGGCTGAGACACAAGAATCTCTTGAACCCGGGATTCCAGAGGTTGCAGTGAGCCTTGACTCACCACTGCACTCCAGCCTTGGTGACAGAAAGCCTGCCTCAAAAAAAAAAATACACATGTTCATGTATTAGTTTGATAAAAATAAATTGAAAAAGGAAAATTTCCTTCTTCAAATAATAACCTTAGTATAGCAAGTAATAAAATATTGTGAGAGCAAATATGCCTATGATATGAAATGTAGAAGCCAACCTTTAAAAAAATTTGTCACTGAATTTTCTATATTGGTTTTTTAACTATTATTGCTTCACAGTACAAAAATAACTCAATCATCCTCCTTAAATGGTAGTCAGTGTCAGAGACAAAAACTGCCAAATTTTATAATCAATCTTACAGACTGAAGAAAAAAAGCCATTCTCCCCTAGTCCATAGTTGAGTATATTTTATTATTATAGAACACAATTCTTAGCTTTTGCTTTTTATTAAATGTTCTTGTTTCACTCATCTCTTGAAAAACAGTACGTACACGCAAAATTCACTGTCAAAGTATCTAAAAGAGCACTTTTTTCCCAAAACTCTTTTTTCTCTGAAATTACACAACCCCTCTTTCATGATTCTGAATTAACTAAACCATATAAGAAAAGCAATCTTACTGCTTAATAGTCACATTATACCAATTTTTGGTTAATTAACTTAGTCTCTTTGGATTTTAAATCCTTAGTAGGTTGAATGGTTGCTTCCAAAAAGAGAAGTCTGTGTCCTATCACAGGAAGCTGTGACTGTTACCTTGAGAGTAGAAAATGCTCTTGGATTATTAGGTGGCCCCTAAATCCAATGACAAATATCCTTATAAGAGAAAGACTAAGGAAGCGTTGAGACAGACAGAAGACATCGTCACCTAGAGGAGAAGGCAATGTGAAGATGGAGGCAGAGGTTGGAGTAATGCTGCTACAAGCCAGTAATCCTGTAACCAAGGAGTGCCATTAGCCACCAGAAGCCAGGAGAGGCACAGAATGAATTCTTCCCCAGAGTTGCTAGAAGGAACCAACCCTGCTGATACCTTGATTTCAGACTTCTGGCTTCCAGAACTGCGGATGAACACATTTCTGCTGTTTTAAGTAAATATGGAGACGTATAAACTCCTATGTAATAAAAGGGCTGCCTCTGACTTCACTGTGAACACAGTTGGCTCTTGTGAATATTTTGAGGAAATGAAATTATCAGCGCAAGTGAGTGCAGAGGCTTGGGCATGAGTGTGCGTGGAACAAGCAGAAGTGTGGCAAGTGCCCTGGGGCGGAATTGCAACTTGGAATGAAAATCTGTGTTTTATACATTTGCTGAAATAATCTTTAGCATTTACATGGATTTTTAGGTTTAGTTTTAGGACTTAGTTATAGTAATTCTGTCACAAACCAGTTTTCTAGAGGTAAATTAATTTACTTTCCCTGAGCCTTTGTTCATACACTAAATGAGGGATTTCAAATCAGAAGAAACAATTTTTCCCTAAAATAATCTCACTGTAATTTTCAGATAAATTTTAAACATAAAATCAATTAATTTTACCATAAAAGTGTGAAGTTGATTAGTACATGTATAGGGTTTATCAGTTTTATTTAATTACTGTCATAGAGACTCATCAGTAAGTTGTCTGCATTTTAATTGTCTGCTTTCGATCTATTCAGTCTTTTTCATTTGTGAGGTACAATGATTCAAACACATGGATTTTGATGGCACTGCAAAATCAAGTGTTGATTTGACTCTTCCTACTCAGTGGGACAGTTGAACTATGTTCAGTACCATTGACTCCACGACCTATTTTACATATTCATTTCTAATATTAATTAACAACTTATGGACTAGGTGCAGTGGCTCATGCCTGTAATTCCAGTGCTTTTGAGGGCTGAGGCAGGAGGACTGGGAATATTGCTTTAATCCAGGAATTGGAGGCTACAGTGAGGTATGATTGTGCCACTGCATTCCAGTCTGGGAGACAGAGTGATGAAAAAAAAAAAAAAAACACTCAAAATGTATATTGTCCAAATTGAGATGGGTAATAGGTGTAAAATGCACAGCAATATGTAACATTTAGTATGAAAAAGAAAAACATTATCTCAAGAATTTTCTATTGATTTTATGTTGAAATTGTATTTTATCTACATAAAATTAAATAAAATCTGACATTAAACTAATTTCATCCAGCTTTTAACAATTTTAAAAAATGTACCTACAGAAAATGTGTAATTAAATGCATTCGTATTCGTAGTTCACATTTGTAGGTTACGTTTTTTCTGTTGCACGGTGGTGGTTAATTTTGTATAATTAGCAAACCTCCTGTAAGACTACAAACTGACTTACAAGAAGTTACAAGAAAGGGAGGAGGACAACACTTAGGGAACACATATTTTGTATAGGCTTTTATCCTATTTATTCTATATATGATCAATATTCAGCATATCTTCTGTGAATTATGTTATTATTATCCCCATTTTATTGTCAAGATTTCCAAAGTGTAAGTGGTTAACTTGCCGTTTTTATAGGGCAAGTTAAAAGTAGTATCAGAAGCCAAAGTTTTTATCTGCTGCTTACAAAGTTCTTAGATTAAAAAAAAACTTTAATTTCTAGAAAAAAAATCAGAGATTATTGTTTCAATATCCATTTTTCCCTTCATAAAATAGTAATAGAATACCTAATTTTAGTTGGACCCAGCATTTCTCAACCCACTTTCAATTATGTATATCATAGAATCTGGCCAAAGAGATGTGAACAGATGGAAATACTCCTCAAAAGAAAGCCAATACGCGTGTCCTTTGCATCTTCTTCCCCTTTCTTTCTTTGAATGTGAGTATGCTGTCCAGAATTGAAGCAACAATTCTGGAATATAAGATAGGCTTTAGGATCAAAACTACTCCTAAAACAAGATAAAAATAATGACATAGAATAACTTGAGTTCCCAGAGATTTCATAGAGGAAAATTAACATAAAATCAATTGGCTAGTTTACCTCAATACTTTTACATGTGAGAAAAATAAAAGCAGATGTTATTTAAGCCATGGATACGTTTGGTCTTTTTTTTTTTTTCCTTTGAATAATCTAGCCTCCGCTGATACCAATAGTAATGAAATACCCTATAAAATAATGTTTCTGAATAGGTTTCTTCTTTTTAAATTATACTTTAAGTTTTAGGGTACATGTGCACAACGTGCAGGTTTTTTACATATGTATACATGTGCCATGTTGGTGTGCTGCACCCATTAACTCATCATTTAACATTAGGTATATCTCCTAATGCTATCCGTCCCCCTCCCCGACGCCACAGCAGTTCAATTCCCACCTATGAGTGAGAACATGCGGTGTTTGGTTTTTTGTCCTTGCGATAGTTTGCTGAGAATGATGGTTTCCAGCTTCATCCATGTCCCTACAAAGGACATGAACTCATCATTTTTTTTGGCTACATAGTATTCTATGGTGTATATGTGCCACATTTTCTTAATCCAGTCTATCATCGTTGGACATTTGGGTTGGTTCCCAGTCTTTGCTATTGTGAATAGTGCCACAATAAACATACGTGTACATGTATGTGTCTTTATAGCAGCATGATTTATAATCCTTTGGGTATATACCCAGTAATGGGATGGCTGGGTCAAATGGTATTTCTAGTTCTAGATCCTTGAGGAATTGCCACACTGACTTCTACAATGGTTGAACTAATTTACACTCTCACCAACAGTGTAAAAGTGTTCCTATTTCTCCACATCCTCTCCAGCACCTGTTGTTTCCTGACATTTTAGTGATCGCCATTCTAACTGGTGTGAGATGGTATCTCATTGTGGTTTTGATTTGCATTTCTCTGACGCCCAGTGATGATGAGCATTTTTTCATGTGTTTTTTGGCTGCATAAATGTCTTCTTTTGAGAAGTGTCTGTTCATGTCCTTCACCCACTTTTTGATGGGGTTGTTTGTTTTTTTCTTGCAAATTTGTTTGGATTCATTGTAGATTCTGGATATTAGCCCTTTGTCAAATGAGTAGATTGCAAAAATTTTCTCCCATTCTGTAGGTTGCCTGTTCACTCTGATGGTAGTTTCTTTTGCTGTGCAGAAGCTCTTTAGTTTAATTAGGTCTCACTTGTCAATTTTGGCTTTTGTTGCCATTGCTTTTGGTGTTTTAGACATGAAGTCCTTGCCCATGCCTCTGTCCTGAATGGTATTCCATAGGTTTTCTTCTAGGGTTTTTATGGTTTTAGGTCTAACATGTAAGTCTTTAATCCATCTTGAATTAATTTTTGTATAAGGTATAAGGAAGGGATCCAGTTTCAGCTTTCTACATATGGCTAGCCAATTTTCCCAGCACCATTTATTAAATAGGGAATCCTTTCCCCATTTCGTGTTTTTGTCAGGTTTGTCAAAGATCAGATAGCTGTAGATATGCGGCATCATTTCTGAGGGCTCTGTTCTGTTCCACTGGTCTATATCTCTGTTTTGGTACCTGTACCATGCTGTTTTGGTTACTGTAGCCTTGTAGTATAGTTTGAAGTCAGGTAGCGTGATGCCTCCAGTTTTGTTCTTTTGGCTTAGGATTGACTTTGCGATGTGGGCTCTTTTTTGGTTCCATATGAACTTTAAAGTAGTTTTTTAAAATTCTGTGAAGAAAGTCATTGGTAGCTTGAAGGGGATGGCATTGAACCTATAAATTACCTTGGGCAGTACGGCCATTTTCACGATATTGATTCTTCCTACCCACGAGCATGGAATGTTCTTCCATTTGTTTGTATCCTCTTTTATTTCATTGAGCAGTGGTTTGTAGTTCTCCTTGAAGAGGTCCTTCACATCCATTGTAAGCTGGATTCCTAGGTATTTTATTCTCTTTGAAGCAATTGTGAATGGGAGTTCACTCATGATTTGGCTCTCTGTCTATTATTGGTGTATAAGAATGCTTGTGATTTTTGCACATTGATTTTGTATCCTGAGACTTTGCTGAAGTTGCCTATCAGCTTAAGGAGGTTTTGGGCTAGACAATGGGGTTTTCTAGATATACAATCATGTCATCTGCAAACAGGGACAATTTGACTTCCTCTTTTCCTAATTGAATACCCTTTCTTTCTCCTGCCTGATTGCCCTGGCCAGAACTTCCAACACTATGTTGAATAAGAGTGGTGAGGGAAGGCATCCCTGTCTTGTGCCAGTTTTCAAAGGGAATGCTTCCAGTTTTTGCCCATTCAGTATGATATTGGCTGTGGGTTTGTCATAAATAGCTCTTATTATTTTAAGATACGTCCATCAATACCTAATTTATTGAGAGTTTTTAGCATGAAGCGTTGTTGAATTTTGTCAAAGGCCTTTTCTGCATCTATTGAGATAATCATGCAGTTTTTGTCTTTGGTTCTGTTTATATGCTGGATTACATTTATTGATTTGCCTATGTTGAACCAGCCTTGCATCCCAGGGATGAAGCCCACTTGATCATGGTGGATAAGCTTTTTGATGTGCTGCTGGATTTGCTTTGCCAGTATTTTATTGAGGATTTTTGCATCGATGTTCATCAGGGATATTGGTCTAAAATTCTCTTTTTTTGTTGTGTCTCTGCCAGGCTTTGGTATCAGGATGATGCTGGCCTCATAAAATGAGTTAGGGAGGATTCCCTCTTTTTCTATTGATTGAAATAGTTTCAGAAGGAATGGTACCAGCTCCTCCTTTTACCTCTGGTAGAATTTGGCTGTGAATCCGTCTGGTCCTGGACTTTTTTTGGTTGGTAAGCTATTAATTATTGCCTCAATTTCAGAGTCTGTTATTGGTCTATTCAAAGATTCAACTTCTTCCTGGTTTAGTCTTGGGAGGCTGTATGTGTCCAGGAATTTATCCATTTTTTCTAGATTTTCTAGTTTATTCACGTAGAGGTGTTTATAGTATTCTCTGATGGTAGTTTGTATTTCTGTGGGATCGGTGGTGATATCCCCTTTGTCATTTTTTATTGCATCTATTTGATTCTTCTCTCTTTTCTTCTTTATTAGTCTTGCTAGCGGTCTATCAATTTTGTTGATCTTTTGAAGCAACCAGCTCCTGGATTCATTGATTTTTTGAAGGGTTTTTCGTGTCTCTGTCTCCTTCAGTTCTACTCTGATGTTAGTTATTTCTTGTCTTCTTCTAGCTTTTGAATGTGCTTGCTCTTGCTTCTCTAGTTCTTTTAATTGTGATGTTAGGGTGTCAATTTTAGATCTTTCCCGCTTTCTCTTTTGGGCATTTAGTGCTATAAATTTCCCTCTACACACTGCTTTGAATGTGTGCCAGAGATTCTGGTATGTTGTGTCTTTGTTCTCATTGTTTTCAAAGAACATCTTTATTTCTGCCTTCATTTCATTATGTCCCCAGTAGTCATTCAGGAGCAGGTTGTTCAGTTTCCATGTAGTTGAGCGGTTTTGAGTGAGTTTCTTAATCCTGAGTTCTAGTTTGATTGCACTGTGGTCTGAGAGACAGTTTGTTATAATTTCTGTTCTTTTACATTTGCTGAGGAGAGCTTTACTTCCAACTATGTGGTCAATTTTGCAATAGGTGTGGTGTGGTGCTGAAAAGAATGTATATTCTGTTGATTTGGGGTGGAGAGTTCTGTAGATGTCTATTAGGTCAGCTCGGTGCAGAGCTGAGTTCAAATCCTGGATATCCTTGTTAACTTTCTGTCTCATTGATCTGTCTAATGTTGATGGTGGGGTGTTAAAGTCTCCCATTATCATTGGGTGCGGGTGTAAATCTCTTTTTAGGTCTCTAAGGACTTACTTTATGAATCTGGGTGCTCCTGTATTGGGTGCATATTTAGGATAGTTAGCGCTTCTTGTTGAATTGATCCCTTTACCATTATTTAATGGCCTTCTTTGTCTCTTTTGATCTTTGTTAGTTTAAAGTCTGTTTTATCAGAGACTAGGATTGTAACCCCTGCCTTTTTTGTTGTCCATTTGCTTGGTAGATCTTCCTCCATCCCTTCGTCTTGAGCCTATGTGTGTCTCTGCATGTAAGATGGGTTTCCTGGATATAGCACACTGATGGTTCTTGACTCTTTATCCAATTTGCCTGTCTATGTCTTTTAATTGGAGCATTTAGCCTATTTTCATTTAAGATTAATATTGTTATGTGTGAATTTGATCCTGTCATTTTGATGTTAGCTGGTTATTTTGCTCGTTAGTTGATGCAGTTTCTTTCTAGCCTTGATGGTCTTTACAATTTGGCATGTTTTTGCAGTGGCTGGTACCAGTCGTTCCTTTCCATGTTTAGTGCTTCCTTCAGGAGCTCTTTTAGGGCAGGCCTGGTTTTGACAAAATCTCTCAGCATTTGCTTGTCTGTAAAGTATTACTTCTCCTTCACTTATGAAACTTAGTTTGGCTGGATATGTAATTCTGGGTTGCAAATTCTTTTCTTTAAGAATGTTGAATATTGGCCTCCACCCTCTTCTGGCTTGTAGAGTTTCTGCCAAGAGATCAGCTGTTAGTCTGATGGGCTTCCCTTTGTGGGTAACCCGACCTTTCTCTCTTGCTGCCCTTAACATTTTTTCCTCCATTTCAACTTTGGTGAATCTGACAATTATGTGTCTTGGAGTTGCTCTTCTCAAGGAGTATCTTTATGGCATTCTGTGTATGTCCTGAATTTGGATGTTGGCCTGCCTTGCTAGATTGGGGAAGTTCTCCTGGATAATGTCCTGCAGAGTGTTTTCCAACTTGGTACCATTCTCCCCGTCACTTTCATGTACACCAATCAGACGTAGATTTGGTCTTTTCACATAGTCCCATATTTCTTGGAGGCATTGTTTGTTTCTTTTTATTCTTTTTTCGCTAAACTTCTCTTCTTGCTTCATTTCATTCATTTGATCTTCCACCACTGATACTGTTTCTTCCAGTTGATCGAATCAGCTACTGAGGCTTGTGCATTCATCACGTAGTTCTTTTGCCTTGGTTTTCAGCTCCATCCTGTCCTTTAAGGACTTCTCTGCATTGCTTATTGTAGTTAGCCATTCGTCTAATTTTTTTCAAGGCTTTTAACTTCTTTGCCATGGCTTCGAACTTCCTCCTTTAGCTCAAGGTAGTTTGATCATCTGAAGCCTTCTTCTCTCAATTCGTCAAAGTCATTCTCCGTCCAGCTTTGTTCCATTGCTGGTGAGGAGCTGCGTTCCTTTGGAGGAGGAGAGGTGCTCTGATGTTTAGAATTTCCAGTTTTTCTGCTCTGTTTTTTCCCCATCTTTGTCGTTTTATCTACCTTTGGTCTTTGATGATGGTGACGTACAGATGGGGTTTTGGTGTAGATGTCCTTTATGTTTGTTAGTTTTCCTTCTAACAGTCAGGACCCTCAGCTGCAGGTCTGTTGGAGTTTGCTGGAGGTCCACTCCAGACCCTGTTTGCCTGGGTGTGAGCAGCAGAGGCTGCAGAACAGCAGATATTGGTGAACAGGAAATGTTGCTGCCTGATCATTCCTATGGAAGTTTTGTCTCAGAGGAGTACCCGGCTGTGTGAGGTGTCAGTCTGCCCCTACTGGGGGGTGCCTCCTGGTTAGGCAACTCAGGGGTCAGGGACCCACTTGAGGAGGCAGTCTGTCTGTTCTCAGCTGCGTGCTGGGAGCACCACTACTCTCTTCAAAGCTTTCAGACAGGGACATTTAAGTCTGCAGAGTTTTCTGCTGCCTTTTGTTTGGCTATGCCCTGCCCCCAGACGTGGAGTGTACAGAGGCAGGCAGGCCTCCTTGAGCTGCAGTGGGCTCCACCAAGTTCGAGCTTCCCAGCTGCTTTGTTTACCTACTCAAGCCTTGGCAATGGTGGGCACCCTTCCCCCAGCCTCACTGCCACCTTAGTGTTTGATCTCAGACTGCTGTGCTAGCAATGAGCGAGGCTCTGTGGGTGTAGGACCCTCCAAGCCAGGCACAGGATATTATCTCCTGGTGTGCCCTTTGCTAAGACCATTGGAAAATTGCAGTATTAGGGTGGGAGTGACCGGATTTTCCAGGCGCCGTCTGTCACCCCTTTCTTTGACTAGGAAAGGGAATTCCCTGACCCCTTGTGCTTTCTGGGTGCCTGCTTCAGCTCATGCTTGGTGCGCTGCACCCACTGTCCTGCACCTGCTTTCTGACATTCCCCAGTGAGATGAACCTAGTACTTCAGTTGGAAATGCAGAAATCACCTGTCTTCTGCATCGCTCATGCTGGGAGCTGTAGACTGGAGCTCTTCTTATTTGGCCATCTTGGCTCCTCCCCCTCTCTGAATAGGTTTCAAATTTTTAGATAAACAGTAACTGAAAAGCCTCAATAATAATAATAACCCAGCAGCATGAAACAGGAATATTTCAATCAAGGGATTTGGAGGGCTTTCTGGCTATGGTTAAGAATGAGAAGAAGTAGAAAAAGGGATCAAAGAACTCAACAAAACATAAATAATGAACGTGAAGATATAACGTGACATAGTTTCTTTTTAACTGTGCACAAAACCACTCTCCCTTGTATCTCGGGGATACCTTTCACTCGTATCTTATAACTAGTGTGGTTTGGTGCTCAGATCTCTTTCTCAGCACCACCTTGAGATCAGAGATGGCATAAATATGCCTTGAAGTAGTAAATATAGGCTATAAACAGGAACACGATCGGTACTTGAAACTTTATTAACCTGAAGTCATCGGAATGAGAAAATAAGCAGATAGAAATTCCCATTTCTGCTCTGTCTCAATCACGAAATCACAGACAATGCACAAGATATGCAAGAGAAGACTCACATTACACACCACTGTTATCCAAGAGTATAGAGGTGGAAACCAATACAAAAATGCCAACAATGACAGATGCCGCCAAATGCAAAGTGAACAGTTAGAGCCAATTGGGAAAACTATTTTATTTTATTTTGCTACATGCTCAAGGTTTGATTTCCGTTTTCCCACTTTCAGATTGTCATTTTGCCTATGAAGTTTTTCATTAAACTTTCAGCTGACAGGCAAGTGATAGTCTTCAAACCTGGAATTAGTTCAGCAATAAGAATCCTTGCTTGCGGCTCTATCTGCATTTCGGAGGCAGAATAGTGTCAAGGAAGAGGGCTGCCAGAGGGAATTTTTAGAGGTGGGAGCAGATTGTAGATCCAGAACTCTCTCCTAGTACTTTCCCTCCACCCGAGCCCTTCCATTCAGTCTCAGTGCACTTATTTAAGCAGTCTTGCCCTCTTGGAATTCAGGCGGAGGTGAAACACGCAAGCATTGAAACTGACACAAAGAACAGCATCACCTGCCATGCGTTTGTTGAAATAACAAATCAGTTTTAAGACCCAATACCTACATTTTTTAAAAGTTTACCAAATCTATTTATTGCACCAGATTTATAGGTTACTTATGATAACCCTCAGTGGACTGACCACATTGTTTTTTTTCCTTTGATTCTGTTTTTCCTAAGTGTGGTAATGGTCTCATTTCATTTATATACATTATGTACTAAAAACATTCCCTTTAAAAATGTTTTTGGAAACTTAAAAGCAGATAAGATGAAAATTTGCTTGGGTTATTTTTCTCCACCAAATAATGCAGTTAAAAAATTTCCATTTCTTAAATATTAAATAAATAACATATTTAAGAAATGGAAATTTTGCTTTAAAAGAGTAGAGTAAGAAAAATCCATGCAAGGTGTGAACTTGTTACTTTGGGAAAACTAGGTTAAGGCTTTAAAACTAAGGAACAGACAAAATAAATGTAATCATTTAGAAGACATTCTATTTGTTTCCTCTTTATTATCTTAATTAATGTTATGAAGACAGTGCCTCTAGGCAGAAGGTGCCACTGAAACAATCCAGTCTGCTCAAGGATTTAAAATCATTGTCAAATTTCTGCATTCCTGGGATGTAGCTAAATTTCTCAGAGAATCCATGAATATTCTCAGATGAGTTTCAATATGTGAAGTGACTCTAAATTAATGAAAATTGAATGGGGGCTGGAGTTTCTCCTCAAAGCCTAATGTTTAGAATTTTAATCTGCCATACTCAGTCAGCCCTAATTAGAGGACTTCAACATTATGCAGACATCTATCACCATGATATGACTCTGGGGAGGCATGTGTGTGTAATTAATCACCATGAATACCTGCTGTCCTCTTTTCCCTTGTGGAGATTAGAGGTGAGAGAGAGGGCTAGAGTCACCACGTTTGTGTAAACAACTCTTAATCCTATTCAATTATTTTACTTTCTTAGAAGAGCCTTGTTTTAAAAAGTCACTAATGTCCATTTGTTCATTTTTTTTTATATATATTTTCATGGGCAATTTTATCTCCTCACCTGAAAGCAACAGAGCTGCTTCGTTGGGAGGAGGGGAAGAACTTTACTGTCTTATGAAGACTGTGTTTTTCCCTCTCAAAGGACAAAGTTCCTCCATGTGAATCCCCAGTGCCCATCCATGAAACACCTGGCTTTTCTTTGGAGATTTCCACCCAAAGTACTGAGAGAGTCTGACCTTTCTTAACTCATAGATAATGACAAGGCTGCCAAACATGTGTTGTCTCATAATTGCTTTTACAGATCTATGCCATGAGGTATGATTAAAGACAAGCAGAAAGATTATTAGAAGATAAAAGAAAGATAATGCCTTATTTATGGAAATCATTTAGAATTGTGTAGCACCTATGGTGTAAACCACAAATACAGTCAGAAAGTAAGCATTAATGAACTTTAAATGTTGAAGAATATTTTTCTGCTGGTCTATCAATAATTTGAATGCAAGAGGCACCTTTTGCGTATTAAATGCTGAGATTTGTATCCTGTAGGACAGTAGTGTGGAAAGGAATAGGAATTGTCTTAAAATAGCAAAGACTAATAGAATAAAGGGGGCTGTTCTCTTCAGTTCCCCAAGGGAATTGTATGCTCTGAGTTATCCCAAATGTGTGTCTCATTTACAATTGCAACTTCAAAATTTTTTTCATCAAGCACATCAGAGTAGGCATAGAGAACATAAGTCACTGGGCCCAAGTCTCAAAAGCCACTGGCGGTGTTAGTGAGCCATAAAAATGATCAGACTGAAGCAAATACTGGCCTTGGAACAAAATTAGCTTTCATGGTAATACTGTTTATTGATAAAGCAATGTACCTTAAAGACATAATATTTAAGTTTTTATGCCTTTAGATCAGAGACAAGCCACGGGGTTCTGATAGCTCTGAGGAGCAGCTGGAGACAGTGTGTATCTGAGAACAGAAACAAAAAGCCCTCGAATTAAACAGCCCCACAGTGAATGTAGCCAGAGGAAGTGTAAATCAGAAATTGTTTAAAGTTGAAAGCGATGGTAGCAGAAACAGAAAATGGGGAACATGAGCTGTGCATTAGAATTTTGACTTAAATAAACAAAGAGAGAATTGAATGAGTCTTCCCATGCAAAGAAAGGCAAACACAAAATTTTAGAAAAGAATTTAAAATTCAGACAGAGGTTAGGGCCGGTGTTATGCTCCCACCTATTTGAAACAAGGTGAATTCCCGAATTTCTCACTTAGGGTATAGATGTTACCAAGACTCTAGACATTGTAATTTTGGCAATTTAGGATCCAGGAGACAAATTTGAGAAGAAAAAACATAGTCCGGCTCATACAGTCTTGAAAAATTTTATTTAGTTCCTGGTTCTGACAATTATTAGGGAAGCAGATGGTGACTCATTCAAAGTTTGCCTCAGACAGGACAATATTTGAGAAGATTGTATCAATTTTTATAGATTTTAAATATTCTATTTTCTCTAATCAACTCCTCTTATTTCAGTCTTTCCGCAACTCATATTACATAATGATGAGGAACAAATATGGCAAGAAAATTTGTATTTCGGGGAGACTTTATCTTCTTTTTTTTTGGCTTATAATATTCCTGAAATTGCTCCAGATACTCAAGGGTGCTGATTCTTTTCCTACCATATTACCTATCAAAGATCTCATTATAGACTTTTTTTCCTAATAATCAATGATACAAGATCCCAGCTCCTAACCAAGTGAAAGAAGAAAATGCAATTTGATTTATGAAACATAGCAAAAGACCAAAAGAGAACTACTATGTTAAGAAGAAAAGAAACAGACCAAACAAAAACCCCAGAATTGTTTATTAAACTCAGTTAAATGTATTAAATTAGTCATCATGGCTTTTTGTCAAAGCTCCAAATGAAGGAGACCCATCTTTGCATAGTTAAAAACCTTAACCCAGATGAAAATGACATTTAACTTGATGGTAAAGCTATTTGTTAATATAGTCACCATTTGGACAAGATTGTCTCTGATTCGCATATTTCCAAATGATTTATTTTACAGTAGGTTGCCTTTTTCCTTATCTGCCTTGCACTAGAGAACAGGTAAAAAGTAACATTTGCCTCACGTTAGTGCTCTAAATGAGGATGTGCGCCTTCAGAGCGGGTCAGTTAGTTACGCCAAGCAAAGAGCACATGAGTTCTCGCACCCTGGGTTTATATCTCTTATAATAATTTGAATAGAATACTTTCAGCTTACATTAGCAAAAAAAGTTGCAGATTATACTAGAAGTCTGCTTCTTAAAACATGATTAATCTGAATTCAGGTGTACGTCAATTATCTAGCAGAAGTGGGGATGATCAAATTTGTGCAAAACCATTAAAATGAAGACATGGGCCAAATTTTGTGATCTGTCTTTTAAAGCAATTTCTCATTTGAATTTCCAGAAAGGATTTAGCAAGACTTAATTCCAAAAGGTGTGCTTTATGGAAAAAAAAAATGTAACACAGAAACAAAGGAATTAAGTGATGATGAGAAATAATATGTCCTCAGAGTGGAAAAAACGTTAGATGAAAATTGTGTTATAAAGTACCTGATAAAATATTATAGAATTATCAATTTTTCCTTTGAAACAACAAAAGGCTAGAATCGACTCTCTTCTTTGTAGAAAATTAGTCCATTTATTATTTCTAACTAAAGGCAGCAAAAGAAAAAGAAAATGGAGATAGCAAGAATGATATCAGCAGTGCTAAGGTAGCATTTTGTGAAGTGAGGCAGAGGAAAGACAGTACCTCACTGCCGGCCCCTTAAAGACAAAAGCATTAAAAAGGAGAATGAATTAGCATGGCTGAAAGCAATGTATTTATTTATTTTTTGTGGAGTACTGCTGTTTTAGGTTACCCTTTCTTTTTTTGTTTTGAGATGGAGTCTCGCTCTGTCACCCAGGCTGGAGTGCAGTGGCACAATCTTGGCTTACTGCAAGCCCTGCCTCCCAGGTTCAAGTGATTCTCCTGCGTCAGCCTCCTGAGTAGCTGGGATTACAGGTGCACACCACCACGCCCGGCTAATTTTTGTATTTTTAGTAGAGACAGGGTTTCACCATGTTGATCAGGCTGGTTGTGAACTCCTGACCTCGTGATCTGCCTGCCTCGGCCTCCCAAAGTGCTGGGATTACAGGCGTGAGCCCCCACACCCAGCCTTAGGTTACCCTTTCATCCAACAGTGCTGACTCATCAGCTTGAAGAAATCATTAAATTCAATGCCAGGTATAATGTCATGCTGTTTGTGGGAGCTCAGTAAACATTAATCAAGGGAGCTTATGAGAATTCACAAAGCAGAAAAATAGTATTACCTAAACACTTGCAAAACACGATAGAAATTGTAGTAGCTCTGGCATTTAAAATATGGGTTAAAATATTTAATAAAATATTTGGCTGTCTTTCTGACTTTGACGACCTTGCTTCTAGGGCAGGTTGACTCCTTTGACAAGTGGATAATTCCATCTTGAATTTCTAATAATTTTAACTTGTAAAGTTTTCTTAAGAAAAAAAAATCAGAAGAAACTAAAGTATCAATAGTTGTCTATCTTATTTATTGTTAAATATGTTTCACACATTTCTTAATAATAAAAATGATATTAGTAACCCTCAGCACAAAAATTGCAATTATTGGATCTAAAACTTTAACATTTCCACAGTTACACATTTCATTAATTTAGTAAATAAATAGTGGTGCTTACTATGAGCCAGGTTATCAAAAAAAAATGAACACCACTCCTGTTAATTATTAAAGTTATTGTTACTTACCTGGTGACAAAGTTTGTGCACAAATGTACACAATTAATATGGTAGTGAGGTAGGGAAGAGGGTGGGGGAGGAACAGCTCCCGTAGGAGAATGGAAAGAAAGGAAGGTGACATTCAGACACGTTTTGGGTGTTTTTCTACACTTCATTTACCCTTCAACCTTCCCATCGCCCCTCCAAGGTTTTTTTCCTAACTGAAAAACCTTTGGCTTGAAATTACATAGTTCTCTTAGCTGTTACGGTATGTAGCTAGTATTTGAAGTTACGTCTATTTTACTTCTGATTTTATATTTTTAACCATATTGCCTCGGGATCTAGGGGAAATACTCCTGCTGTCATATTCCATTGGTATATGATTCCTAGCTATAAGACAGACTAACGATTCCAAGAACCCGTAACACCATTTTGAACTAGTGGCTCACTTTGTTCTGTGATGACATCATTACAAATCCTATTATTTGCCATTGTTCATTCTGGGAAATACTTGTCATTTCTAGAACCAAGTTCCCGAGTTTATGAATAATTGCCTGCCCTCTAACTTGCTTACCATCTTGGACATGCCCTAATCTGATTTTATCTGTCATCTGTCAACCCCTTAGTGAGCGCCCAGACTACAATGCGGTGCCCTTGGTAGTAACTCTGAATCAGATGATATATGGAATTAAAAATGCATGTATCATCCATCTTTTTCTTCTGTGCTCCTCCTGATGTTAACTAAAATTTCACTTTCTGTAAAGGTTAATGCTTTGCCTGCATCCCTCAAATCTAGGTAGTGGCAAGATATACACCACTTTCAAAAGCTTTATTTTAAACACTTCACTTTCCTACCACCATTTCTTATTGGTTCAATTGATGTGTTCTACTGTATCTGTTTTCTTTATTCATCAGAACACTCTTGAGTGCACTTCCATCTTCATTCAATTTGGATTTATTTACCTATCATTAATTTTATTGACTCCATTGAAAACATTCACGATTCTTTTGCCCACTTAGCCTCTGTCATCCTTGAACACAGGGTATTCCATCTCTGCATATGCCATCAAGCTGTTGGTTGTAGCTGGGAGAAAATATCACAAGCATAATAATCAATTTCAGTATTAATTCACAATTACAAATACAAATAAACAAAGCACACTGCCAAGGAAATCTACAATTTTTTTTCTCTTTTTCTTTTTCTTCTTTTTTTTTTTTTTTTTTTTTTTTGAGACAGAGTCTCACACTGTCACCCAGGCTGGAGTGCAGTGGTGTGATCTCGGCTCACTGCAACCTCTCCCTCCTGTGTTCAAGCAAGTCTCGTGACTCAGCTATCTGAGTAGCTGGGACTACAGGCAAGAGCCACCACGCCCAGCTAATTTTTTGTATTTTTAGTAGAGACGGGCTGTCACTGTGTTGGTCAGACTGGTCTCGAACTCCTGACCTCAAATAATCCACCCTCTTCTACTATATTTCCATTAGTATATTTTCGTTTATCTTCCAAGTTCTTTCCACCTCCTTTCTCTAGCACCCTTGACTCTTAGATAATGATTTCACTTCATATTTCATTGAGAAAACATAACCTAACACAGAACAAAAACTATTTTATCAACCAATACGTCAATAATCCAATAAAAATTTTTATTCCTCATGTGTCTATTATCTTATCCTCTTAATCTTATCAAAGTCCTCTCTTGTCTTCTATTCTGAATGTTCATTTGACTTTACTCAAAATTTTACTCATTATTCATCACCTTCTTCTTCATCAAATTATCTGGATCCACTGGATTATAAGTATTAGCTGATCTAGTGCCTCCTACCAAAATAATTATAACTCTATTTTCTAAAACCCAAAACAAAACAAAAATAAGTTCTTCCTACTTGATGCTACAACTGCTCCTGTGAGGGACATTCTCTATTCTTCTTCATAGAAAAATCTTCAAAGCATCTTTTCCAATTTAATTTGTGTCTCCATTGTCTCACCTTCTATTTACTTGTCTACCATAATTATATTTTGGCTTTGTTATGACTACAGTTGCTCTGAATAATCAACTATCCTTTGTGTATAACAAGGAGTCTGTGTCTTCTGCCAACATTCATAAAATGATGGCAGTCTAAATTTTTTTTTGTAAGTAGGTTAAAATCTCAGACCCTTCACAGCTCTTGACAGTTATTGGTATTTATCTGGTAGTCTGTGGACTAAATAATGCTTTTTGTTTTCCATATCTATCTCCAGGTAACTCTTGTCATATCATTATGACATTTTTTGCATTCTATAGACCAAATCATATTAAAAGGAAATTCCGTAGTACTGTGTAAATATCTACCGCTCTTTATGTTTGTTTATCTATTCATTCATTCATTATGAAGAAGTCTGTAATTGAATGAGACACACGGTGGATTCTTATTTTAGGCCTTCAGATCAGCAAATAGAGTCTTATTTGCCCATAAATACATACATATTCCTTTAGGTATAACTTCTTATATAGATGAACTACATGCTGTGGCATACATAATTAATTGAATAAAAATATATATTGGAACAACTAATTGAATTTAAACAATAAACTGCTGGAAGTATATGCATTCAGATAAATATTTTCTGTTATGGAATGTAAGTGCTACAGAGGAAGGTACATTGTAATGACAGAAGTGACCACCCTAGACATTCAAAATATATGATTGTCCTGAGAGTTAACTGGGAAATTTACGTACAATAAATTTAACCATATGTGGCAGTGAACAATTAGATCCTGCATGTGTAGGGGGACCCAGAACTCAAATCACAATAATCTTAAAAGAGTTAAATTAGGGAAGCCAGATTTACACTTAAATCAAAATTTGATCAAGCATATGTCATGCCAAGCTTAGAGACTGAGGCTCCTTTATCATTTGCAGCACACACAAAATGTTTACCCAATGCTTACTGTGTCAAGCATTGTGTATAAAATAATGAGCAAAACAGGTAAGATCCTTGACTTTCTGGAGCTCACATTTCAACAGACGCTAAGTAATCACTTAAATTGATTTACAATCACAATTTTGACAAGTGCTATGAAGACAATACTCCAGTGTTATAAAAGAGACATAATTTAGTATCACATTAAGGAAGACCTCCATAGGACCTATTAGGTACATGAGGGTTGGACATAAGTGGAAAGCACGCACAGCAGTGAGGATGGTTTTGGAGAAGGGACTTTTGGCTACCTAGAACCGAGCATTTGGGTTCCTTTATGAAGGTTTCCCAAAGTGAAGGATAATACTTGTGGCTAGGTAGCTAAAAGATACTTCTTAATATCCAGTAATTCCCTTTTTGATGATTGAAGTATTTGCCTTCAGTAAGGAGAAACAAATTCATATTTCCCGTTTGTTTAGTTTATAAAATGTTATTTGGATTATAATTTGACTTTATAACTTACTAAGCTTTAGGGAAAAGGCACTAATCCACATTCTTACTGCATTGCATTTTTATTATAAATTAGCATATTAACATTTAGGTTTTTTGAGTGGTCTGGATGAGATTAGTTAACGTGTGTTTCACTCTGAGGTATACAGATTTTTAAAATATGCCCTCCTGATGAGTCTATTATATTTGTCTTTACTAGATTCTTAACAGTGGTGAATTCATTAAGGTAAATTCTATCTTGTAGGGTGCAGGGACCAAGTTGAGTGGACAGAAAGATGTTTTCAGTTTGCACTCTCTTTTCTTAGATATGAAAAATTCATTTAAGGACTGATCTATAAGCAGTAATAGAACATTGAGCTATTCATGCCTGCTCAGTGGTCAGAAGTAAGGAACAAGGTAACTGAATGAGTTATATTAGATAATATAAGTCCCGGTTTGATATCCAATATTACTTGTTTACTCTCCCTAGTGGACATATTACGTATCTAGTTACAGCGTTAGGAAATGCATATAAATTAGAAAATAAGGAGAAAAATAGATCCTATAGTTATTTTTAATATTTACAAGTGACAATTATCAAGTATAATAGATTAATGGCATACTAAGTGATATGAAAATAAAATCATTTTAGAAAATTATTAACAATGATAGTAAATATAAGGACAAACCAAACATAATTATTATAAGTAAGTACAAAAGTGAATGTATAGATAAGAATCCCCTTCAGCAAATGTTCTAGTACCTTTGCCTGATGACTCCTGTGAAGACATTTAGACTGAACTTTTCTTTGGTGCTGTTAAATTAGTCTATGTGTGTGTATGTGTGTTTGTGTTTTTTTAAGCTAGTATAACCTTTACCCATAGACTACGTATTTTATATTACAAGTAAGTTAGCTACATATTAATATGTCCAGTCTTGCACTATTCATAGCACTGTATTCTCAAACTGGTGTTTCTTAATGACAAAAAATAATCATTAAAAATGGGAATTAGCTGGCTGGGCGTGGTGGCTCACGCTTGTAATTCCAGCACTTTGTGAGCCCGAAGTGGGCGGATCATGAGGTCAAGAGATCGAGACCATCCTGGCCAACGTGGTGAAACCCTTTCCTACAAACATACAAAAATTGGCTGGGCGTAGTGGTGCGTGCCTGCAGTCCCAGATACCTGGGAGACTGAGGCAGGAGAATCACTTTAACTCGGGAGGTGGAAGTTGCAGTGAGCTGAGATCACACCATTGCACTCTAGCCTGAGCGACAGTGTGAGATTCTGTCTCAAAAAAAAAAAAAAAAAAAGGAAATTAGCTAAGCCACAAATTGGCAACAATGAATTTATCTCAAATAAAATCCTTAAAATCCATAAAGCTCTTTAGGTGATGGATGTTGGAGGGCTTTTCTGACAAAGCCAAATGTGGTCGTGATGCAAGATCTTACCTTGACCCCTTGACAGGACTTGGTAACAGGGGTGCCTCATTTACTCAACCCACCCCATGCAAACCCCTGCTGGAGGGAGCACACAGGTGAGCGCGTGCGGGAACCAGAGTGAGCAAGTGCGGGATCCGGCCAGCTGCTTTTGGGCACCAACAGGAGCAGACTCCCCGTGGGCCTTGTGGCAGCATCCAGGTGGGGGGGCCTGCAACTCGCAGAGCCTCAGAGGGCGTGTTACAGTGCTCTTTTAGCTCTGCCGTCTGTGGACGGCTTAAGTGCTAACAGCTCAGGGGCCCTTTGCCTTGCTGCATGGGGTGGCTGCCTTCTGCCAGTGAGGGCAAAGAGCCAGCGTGACAGCCTTCTTTGGGTACCCGTACCCAGTACATCCAGAATTCTTGTCTGGTGCCCAAGACAAATGAGGTTATGTGCACAAATTGAAGGATGGTGAATGTAGAGAATTTTATTGAGTGATGAAAGCGGCTCTCAGTGGAAAGGAAAGCTGGAAAGGGAACGGGAAGGGAAGGTCACTCTCCCCTGAAGTCAAGATGCCTCTGCCTCTTTTCTGAAGTCAAGTTGCCTCTCTCTAGCTGCCATCTCGGAAGTCAAAGTCACCTCTCTCCAATGCCCAGCTGTTTCTTCTTTCTGTCAGCTGAATCTGGGGTCTTTATAGGCATAGGATGGGGGGCAGGGTGGGCCATGGGTAGTTCAGGAAAAGGCAACATTCAAGCAGGAAAACAAGAATAGTTCTCACTTTGGGTCATGGGTTTCCGGCTTTTCGGCTTGAAGGTGGGGTTTTGCCAGACCCACCTCTAGAATTTCTCTGTCTCCTGCCTCTATCATTGTATCAGTAGTTATCCTTGCTTACTAGAATAAATATTGTTAATACGGTTATTAACTGGGAAATTAAATCAAAGTTATTTAGCATTCATATAAATGCCCCCATAATAAGGAATGATTACTTAAGTTTAAATATTATTTTGCTGTTAAAGATACAAAAACTTTGGCCGGGCGTGGTGGCTCATGCCTGTAATCCCAGTACTTTGGGAGGCCAAGGCTGGCAGATCACCTGAGGCCGGGAATTTGAGACCAGCCTGACCAACATGGAGAAATCCCATCTCTACTAAAAATACAAAATTAGTCGGGCCTAGAGGTGCATGCCTGTAATCCCAGCTACTCGGGAGGCTGAGGCAGGAGAATCGCTTGAACCTGGGAGGCAGAGGGTGCGGTGAGCCGAGATCACGCCATTGCACTTCAGCCTGGGCAATAAGAGCAATAAAACCCTCCATCTCAAAAAGGAAAAAAAAAAAGATACAAACTCTTTATCCATAATATTCTAAAATGATGTTAAACATTACATACAATTGTACACAATTCAATGTGAACTTATAGAAGTTAGTCAGATATAAAAATATCCTATAAGAAATAGCTTAAATATACAAATGAAAATTCCTATAAACTATGTGAAAAAATGCTTCTCTTTATGTTTACACGTTTAATACACAGGATTAAAATGTTAAAAATTGATTATTTCTATCATACAATGTTTTTAGATAGTATGGCTATATAGGAAGATTATTGATTATCCTGGTGAATCAAAACCAACATCATTTCCTCAAATTTATAGGGATGGCTTTGTGCTTATTTTCCCCCAAGTTTATGATATCCAAGTTCACACATTCAGTCCTTTTCTGATGTAATTTCTTAGATGCATCTCCTATATTATAATTTGGATAGAGATTTTCCTTGTAATTACATCAAAGTTTACACTGTACTCAAAAGCATGTAAAAATTATCTCTGACATGAAACATGAAGCTGTTGAAATATTGGCATGACTAAGGCTTTCACCCAGAGAAAACGAAGTAACAGAATATTTTCACTGAATTTTGAATCCTACCCCTGATAAAGGCAATCACTTACTCCCTCTTATTCGTCACAGCTATTTTTGTTACAAATGACAACACAGCTCAGTCTAGCCTCAGCACAAAAATAACTTATTGACTCAAAGGATGGCACTATCTTCAGGCATGGCTGGCTCCAGGAATTCAAAGAGCTGTAAGAACTCTTTATCTTTCTATCCGTATTTCACTTCGGATTCACTCTCAGATAGATGTGGTCCAATACAGCAGCAAGTTTCCCAGGCAACTGTCAACTTACGTGTTCCTTGGAGACTGACATGCAAGAAAAATAAAAGTATGTGTTTTGCCAAATAGCTTCAGTGCAAGACCCAGCCCAGATTCTTATTAACCCAGTTTGGATCATACACTGGTTTATGGACTAATTACTTGTCTGTGAATGGAGAACTCTGACTGGTCAGATATGCATGTGCACACTGTTGCCAGTGGGCCTTGGAAAATGTGTTGAGTCTCACCAGAACCAGTCAATGATCAAAGTAATGGTAAATAGATCTGTGAAGAATAGGATACTGAGCAGACCAGAAATCAATACACCTGATCCTCCTGAGCCTGAATCTTCACATTAACTATTTTAAGAAAATTTAGGTTACAGGATTTTATAAATTTATATTAAAATATATATTTAAATAAAACTTCAGAAGTTTCTTCTGCATTTAGTCATACCAGGTAAGGTAAATCATATTTCTCAAAATATTTAATTCATTTTAATTAGTATTTTATATGCATGGGATGCCATGCATATAAAATATTACTGAAAGGCACTGAAAAGTGAGCTTCTGCAAATGTCTAAGTTGAATAAAGGTAAACAATATTTGCTAAGAATCCACTATGATAAATATGTTAAGGGAATTTCAATACGCATCCCAAGTAATAGCAATAATTATATTTATGAATTGAGGAGTAATTCTAAATCAGTGTTAAAATAATCCACTCAAGATTAGGGGACATAATTGAGTTTGTGGCTATTCAAATCTCCTGTTTTTTTTCTTTTTTAGTCTCCTGCTGTCCAGTGCTAGATTCTATATTCCTACTAATTTTGCTATATACTGATAGATACATTATCAAGTAGCTGAGAAAATGAGCTTGGAGATCATTGTGAATGGAGGCAAAATTAGCCATTTCTATTAACTGTTCCCTTAAATTTCTCAACTTCTCTCAGTAGCAGTTTAGATCAAATACATCTAGAACCCATCATCAATCCGTTTAGCTACCTTCTTGCCAATGATACCACTTCCTTTGCCTTTGTGTCCAAACTCTAAATCAACCCAACCCTCAGACTTTTCTGAATCTGACCTTAAGAGCAATTACAAAGAAAACCACACAACCGTGCAGGCAGATGTGACTCTATGTGTAGACTTCTATCTGTACAAGGCCTTCAGCACTTACTGGATATATTAGTTTACAGTTCCAGGGGTTAGAAGTCTGAAATGGGTTCACTGGGCTAAAATCAAGATGTCAGCAGAGCTGGGTTCCTTCTGGAGGCTTTAAAGGAGATGTTTCCTTGCCTTTTCCAAATTCTGGAGGCTGCCTGGATTTCTGCACATATGATTCCCATTAGCAATCATATGACTCCAATCTCTACTTCTCTGCTTCTGTCTTCACATCTCCTCTGATTCTGACACTTCTCTTATAAAAACCATTGTGATCACATTGACCCCACACAGATAATCCAAGATAACCTTCCTATCTCAAGACACTGAATTTTATCACATCTGCAAAGTCAAATCTTCTATGCAAGGTAACATATTGACAGGTTTGGGGGTTAGAATCTAGGCGTCTTTGGGAGAGCATTATTCAGTCTATTACACCTTCCTATCAGCATGTTGACATGTTCATGGCTTTCCTATTCTCACTCCCTTAACTCGCTTGAAATCAACTCATTTTTTAAACTCTTCAGAACCAATCTTCTTGAGCTGTCTAGAGAAATGTATTTTTCCTCATCACCCTACATACACATACACAGACAGTACAGAAACCACTTCCACCAAGGCCACCGTGACTCTTTTTAAATTACAAAAACCTCTTCAGTTCTTACACTTGACTCTTTAGTTGCTTTTGCACTGTCGGTAACTCATTGCTTCTTAACACACATACATAGGCCTCTATGACTTCTACTTTTCTGGTTTTCCGCTTGTGTCTCTTGTTCTTTTACAGTTTACTTTCAGGATTTTTCTTCCTCTGCCTGTTATTTTTATGTTAGTTTTTCTCTGGTTCTGTTCTTGGTCTTATTCTCTGCTGGCTGCACAGATCTCTCTAGGTTAGCTCAAAAACACTGTCATTGCAAATTCTTTTAAAAATACCAAACATTTTGTAGTTTCCGCATTTGGAATAAATCTCTTTTTAATTGCAGACTGTATGTACAACTGATCACTATAATTTTAATTAGATAGAGATAGCATTCTGATCCTATTCTACCCCCCCCGTTTCTTAAGCTCAAACAAAAATCTGCAATCTCATTCTTGAATTTTCCTCTATATCCCCACCATCCAATTTGTCATAACTCTTCTGTGTTCTTTATTTTAAATACATCCTGTAATGTTTTACTTTACTTCATTTTTATGGTCATGACCATGGTTCGTGGAAAGGTTTTCTATCATCTGAGTTATTTTTATCGCCTTCAGGCAAGTTTCCCTGCTTCAAATATGGCTTCCTTTCTAAGCTATGTTCTGTGATAAAGCCAGAGGGATTTTTCTAAAATGCCAATTACCTCTTCCCATTCTCATGCTTAAAATCTTTCATAGTTTTCCACTGCTGCTGGATAGGACCAGCTTCACGGGCATGGGACATGTGCAGTTGCACAGGGTCCTGCTCTGAGAATGCTCTGCTCTACCATCTTAAAATTCTTAACACTTTTTGAACATGAAGCCCCGTATTTTCATTTTACACAGGGCCTCACAAATTATAGAGCCAGCCCTTTTTTAAATATTTGCCTATCTTAATTATAGAGCTGGCCCTGTTCTAACATTTAATTACTTGGCCTCTGTCCTTTGTCCCTTTATCCACTCAAGTTGCTCTTTCTGTCCAAATGCACACATACACACACACACAACCATGTGCAACTCGACCATTTACACTCCATCTCCAATGCTTTATTGAGCTAATATTCAATCTGTAGATCTCCGTTTCAATATTAATTTCTGGAGGAAGCCTTTACACACAGTATTTCATAGCCAGTCCGAAGCACAGGGCATTTCTGCTTCTGTCTTGTGGCGCTCATTTAACTCTATGGTAACTGGTAATCTGCTTTTCTGTATCTGCCAGTGTACGCTAAGGTACATGCAACTGTTAACTATTTTACCCATAGCACGTTATATATTTATTGTTATTAAGGATATTTATAAATACTTAGTTTCTGAAGGGTTAACAAGTAGTAATTTTCTTTCCTTTATTCAATAGAAGAAAACATGTCGATGTTAAGACCATCTACTTAATATGGATCTGCGGCAGCAAACATGATATAATTATTATATTTCTATTGATAAGTTTGTACACCTGCCAAAATTCAGAGACGCACTAGCATCTTGGGTTTTACTTGTGCAAATACTGCAAGAAAGGGAGTATTTTCACAGCTCAAATATTTTAAATTATATCATTTATTATTGACTGCTCTCTTGGTTGACTTTTACAGGGATGGTCTTTTTTAGTCATGCAAATATTATTATTATTCTGATAAAGTAAGCCTATTGTTAGCTAAAATCCGTGATGAAGACCAAAATAAGTGAAAAATGAAAGGTCAGTTTTCCTGTCTTACTATGATTGTCAAAGCAACCTCTTATTGGTACCATGTAAATAAAAGACTAGAGAAAATGATATTAGCATGAAAGCATACAGGCAGAGATATACTAAGGCCTTTGTGTAAACTAAATAACAGCATGGTACACAATGCTATAAAGGCACTAAAAAGTGAGCTTCTGCAAATGTCTAAATTGAATAAAGGTGGGAAATTCTTCCGCATCACAAAATTTTGTCAGAATGCCTAGTCTCAGTATGTTCTTCAAGGTATTGTACAATGGGATAGAACTGATTTGGCTACAGATATGCCCAGTTCTCTGGACTTCATTATCCATATTCACCGAGTGACAGCCTCATCATGATCATCCTCATCATCATTCTCATGAAACGATATTGACTAAGAATCCACTAGGATAAAGATGTTAAGGGAATTGAAATAGGATAAAAATTAATACAGTCTTCAAATTTTATTAATTTACAACTTTTAAAAATTATGCCAAGTGAAATGAGCCAGACACAGAAAAATACCGCATGATCTCACTTACACACAGGGTCTTTTAAAAAGCCAAGTGTATTAAAACAGAGAGCAGAACAGCGGTTACCAGAGGCAGGGAGAGGGAGGAAATGAAAAGTAGGTCAAAGAATACACATTTGTAGTTAGGTAGGATGACTGAATCTAGAGATCTAAGGCACAGCATGAGAACTATAGTTAATAATATTCTATTGTATACTGAACAGTGGTTAAGATAATAGATTTCAGGTGCTCTTACCACACGAAGGGAAAGATAACTATACATTTGACTGTAGTATTAGTTATCATTTCATTATATATATGTATAATCTGAACATCATGTTATCCATTCTAAATATATACTATAAAAATAATTTTTTTTAAAAAATGAGCTATCAAGCCACAAAAAGACGTGGAGGATGCTTAAATACATACAACTAAGTGAAAGAAGCCAGTATGATGAGACTGTGCACTGTCTTAGTTCAACTACCTGGCATCCTGGAAAAATTAAAACTAGAAAGACAGAGTGAAAGAGCAGTGCTTTCCAGGGATTTGTAGGGAGCAGAGGAGATGCATAGGTGAAACACGGGGGATTTTTAGCCAGTGAATCTCTTCTGTATAATATAATGGTGGATACATAATATGTAGTATTTGTCAAAACCCACAGATCTGTACAACACAAAGTGCAGACCCTAATGTAAACTGAGAGCTTTAGTCAATAATAATAATACATCAATAATTGTTCATCAATTATAGTAAATGTACCTGGTGCAAGGTATTAGTTACAGGGAGATCTATGAGGCAGAAGGAGAAAGGAGTATATAAGAACTCTGTACTATTTGCTTGAGTTTCTGTAAACCTAATACTGCTATAAAAATAAAATCTATTAATTTCAAAAATAGCCTAAATTGTATTCAAGGAGAGCTAAGGACCCTATTTAATACAGCATACAAATACATACTTTGCTTTCTTAAGACTTTTCTCATTTATATTTCTGCACAGTGAATTTGCCATATGTTCATCTAGCTGGATTAATGTAAGAACCTTTCTCATAAAGTGAGCAGAAATATTGTTAGATAAAAGCTTACAGATACTACGAGCCATAGTGAAACTATGAGAAATAATAAAACATAAAACCGATTGAAAAATAATGCAGCTAGAAGGCCAATAAAGTTATGCTATCACAAGACTGGTACCAAGGAAGAAAGACTGTGTGTGCTGGGAACAGATACAGCACCAGCACACAAGACAGATGCTCTTCATAGCACTTTTATATAAACTCATTTGGGTACAGCTGGGAGGGGCATCGTCAGTCACATCCAGATAGTGCTCATTGGAGAAGCTGTGGCAAGTGATAACAAACTCAATTTTCCCTCCCAAGAACTATCTGCTAAAGAGGAGTCGTCATTCAGCCTTTGGGAATGTTTTCCCACGTGCAGATGTTTCTATTCTCTGGGTGCATAATCAGATCTGTCATTAGCACTTCCAGTCTTTTCTATTTGGGCAGAGAAGGGAGTGTTTCCCGCTTATGAGAGAATCTAAGTGTTTGCTATGCCATAGTCCAAAATAAAATGGGACTTACTTCCAGGATCTCATTTAGGCTTTATACTATCTATTGTGAAACGGTAGGTTCCTCCTCAGTGTTATGACCAATTTTTCAATTTGTCGGAATATATACATGCATTAAAAAATAGAAGCCTAATTCGCCAGGAAATAGCCCTTTTCTCACCATATAGTCATTTTTACCATGGATTTTCAATGCTATTTTACCCTTGACTATAAGGCTCACTATCTTGCTGAATGTTTTCCTCCAATTTTTTTTTTAAAGAAAAGGAAAAATCTTTTCAAAGGCCAATTGATTATTTTTCAAGCATGTTGTGGTTTTCAAGTTAGAGATGGATTGGTTAATTAAAATTTGAGGGGTGGATTTCCTCCTCTCAAGTGCAGGGATAAAATGCTACACTTATTAGGAATAAGTAGCGTGAAAATCGTTAGATATGGGAAAGGTACTCAGGATATACAGAATCTAAAATCTACATAACCAGGGAATATCCTCATAAACTTGACACAGTTTTCACTCGTTTGAGGACAATTGGGATGGTCATGAATGCCTGGTCCTTTTCCCACTGTACCACACTGTAAAATGGCACTGCTGTACTCCCTTTTATGTATGTCCAGGTGACTATCTTTGGCTGAAGAAATGTGGTCAAAGGTGATGTGTTACCTTTTGAGAGGAGTCTGAAGAACCAGGGTGTGGTTTCTTATACCTACTTCCTTATCAACTGTTGTGGTAATAATTAAAGAATGAGAAGCGGCTTCTGCCAATCCTAAGGGTCTAAAATTAGTGACCTCCTGCCAAATGACCTCAAACATATGGTGTGGGTGAAAAAAACTCTTTCAGCCACTGAGATTTGGGAAATATTCATTACTGCGTTGTAACATAACTATTCTGACTCACATGAAGTAAGATCGAAACTGAGTGTAAAAGGACAAACAGGAGTTAATTAGAGGAATGAAAGGCGAGGAGTATTCTAGAAAAAGGGGATATCACAAGCAAAAATACAGGAAGATTTCAAAGCCTGTCACTGGGATAGAAAGCATGCACAATTAATGACTCGGATTTGGTAAAATCAGCACAGAAATCTGCTCAAGGAGTACATTTTTAGCCATGTACTAGTCTGTTTTTACACTGCTGTAAAGAACTACCCAAGACTGGGTAATTTATAAAGAAAAGAGGTTTAATTGACTCACAGTTCCACATGGCTGGGGAAGCCTCAGGAAACTTAGTCATGGAGGAAGGCAACTCTTCACAGGGTGGGAGGAGAGAGG
This sequence comes from Hylobates moloch, assembly GCF_009828535.3. Taxonomy (NCBI): domain Eukaryota; kingdom Metazoa; phylum Chordata; class Mammalia; order Primates; family Hylobatidae; genus Hylobates; species Hylobates moloch. The sequence continues at coordinate 84,363,402 of NW_026652291.1, forward strand.
AAACCAGCAAGAGAGGAACTCCCAAACACGAATAAAACCACAGATCTCATAAAAACTCATTCACTGTCACAAAACCAGCCTGGGGGGAACTGCCCTCACAATCCATTCACTTCCCACCAGGTCTCGCCCTCGATGCTTGGGGATTATAATTCAAGATCAGATTTGGGTGGGGACACAAATCCTAACCATATTGACACATATTAAATACAAGAAACTGGATTGCTGGAGATTTTGAGGGAATAAGCGATGAGGGAATGTTAAGTACATATTTTAAGAAATCAACTTCTTTTCCTAGAGGATACATTCCTTGGAAGCCTTCTCTCTGCTGTCTTCCCTATTTCTTCCCATAGTCTGTGGCCACTGCAATCTGGGAGGACTCCTCAAAGCAAGCTTTTGACCTCTTAGAAAACCTGCAGATTTTGGTTTTGGTGTCTTTATAGCTCACATGTATTTTACAAAGTGGACAGGAAGATTAAACCAGATATAAACTTACAGATGCTGCAAGCTTTAGTGACATGAATGGTCTTTCCCCAATTGCAAAATAATACAAATAAGGTTAAAATGCTTTTTGCATATTATGTGTGAATAGTATATATTCTATAGGTAAGTTTTCACACATTTGAATGTATGGACACGTATTTCATCTAATGAAATTTTAGAGTTGTCACCAAAACATTATCTGACAGATCCTTGATGATTGATTTTTATCTATAGCCTATATATTTTCACCAATAATTCTGTAGTATCTCAGTAGTGATTAACTTATGCCTTTAATTGCTGAATCCTGGTCATTAAAAAAGTGCTGGTTACTTTAAAATTCACTAAAGTTCTTTGATGTTAATCGTCTTTCTGAATAACTTTTACTGATTTATTAGCATTACTCCTATCAATTATCTTTCATTAGATTTTAAAAAATAATAATTTTCTTGGAATAAAAACTGAATTCAAATAAAATGTGCTAATTAGTTTCCTTACCAATCTTTAAAATAACAGTCAAATTCCACTGACTCTGGTGTTTCTACAGTGTAGAAACAGACTATAAATAATCAGGCTTGCTGAGTATAAATCTAAACTTGTCAGACTTAGCTAGTTAGAAACTGATTTTTTGTATCTCCGTTAGCCATGAAAGATATGCAGAATTGCTTCTATGTCACTCTTAAGTAGCTGAACATTTCTATGTATGCGTATTCCCTGGGGATATTGAAAATGGAAATTTCAAAAAAATTAAGTACCAGATTGTCTAGGAGCATAAACACAAGGGGTAAAATTTTACCTTCAGCTATGTTAATGCAAATGTGGTCACAGTCATGAATATATTATTGTTATTCTTCTGAATCTGAGATTGCCTATATCAGAAATGGAATTTTAGCTCATTTATCCTGTAGATATAACACATTACATATGTACTAGTGAGCACACCTTTTTTTGCTTCATTTTTTTTTTTCAGGTATTACAAAATGTAACTGGTAGCTCATTCTCTTATAAAGTCTGAGAACTCCCTCCTACTATAAAATGGTTATAGCAACAAAAGACTATCAGTGCAGTGTAAACCGTAGCAGTGCTTGAAGCTACTGGCCCTGGCAGGCTCCTTCGCCAGGGTTATCAGATCAAACAAATTGCATCGATCAGCGAGCTCTGTGAACCACTGGCCACTTCCATGAGACAAACCTATTCCCCAGGAAATGATTGTTTTTCAGTCTTGATCAAATTGAAGAGTTATGTTAGTATTGTATAGAAAACATTCCAACTTACCAGACCTTAATCAGGACCTTTTTAGATGGCCATATTTTCCATAGATGTGTATGTATGAATGTATGTGTGTGTAAAAGTCAGGTGCGAGTTTGCAGTACTTAAATATCATGTACTATATAGCATTATTATATTTCCTTACTCTTATCCACTCAAAAGGCAGAAACAGTAGACAACTAACCATGGTATCAGGCAAGAAAATGTAATGTCTTTAGGTTTCGCTTTAAAATGGAGGCCCACCAAGAGAATTTGAAACTGTCTTTATTAATGCTTTAGCTCATATTCACATTGCTGATGTGCATATCAAAAGTATTATTTTTCCTGTCATTTATTGTACTTGTTTGCATTCACTCTGTAGCATAATTGCAGATGGGCCTGCTGGAATGGTGAGATGGCCAGTATATAAACACTGGACCATATATAAATGAAAATGATACTTAAGTGTTTCAAAATTTGTCTCTTGAAGTTAAAATTTGTATCTTTTAATCTAAAAGCAATTATTGGAATCATGATTATCCAAGCTCTAGGTTCAAATACATAAAGATAGCAAACATTTACTGAGGAGTTCCACAGGCCAGGCACAATCGACGTGCCTTCCTTGAACTATCTCATTTAGTCTTCTCAACAGTCCTGTGAGGTATTCACTGCTACTATCTGTCATTTGCACATGAGAAAAGTAAGTCTTGGAGAAGTTAAGCCATTACTTTTAACTTTGTAACTTGTATTTCTAAACAGATGCTAAAACAATGGAACACTTTCGTCAATGTGAGAGTTTCTTGAATTGCAAGGACAGGTTTATGTAATTACCAGTTTTAAATTCAAACTAAGGCTTTCTTCTCCCTTTAACACTCACCACACATAAAATTAAACATGGGACATCACAGTGTTGTTACCGGTGCATCTCTGGCTGTACCACTCATGAGATGAATACATTGCCATGACCAAAAGGAGAAAGGGTAATGCTGTGGACAGATGCTGAAAGAGGACTAACTGCATTTTGAAGGTTTATCACATGACTGTACTTGCAACATTGGATAACTGAGTGTTTAAGAATTTGAGCTAATAGGTCACTCGATTTATTTACATAACATACTCTTATTCTTTTCAGATATAAATTAGTCCAATCATATTCAATATCATGTGCTGAGTGTAGAGTTGGGTAATGATCTCCATCAAATAATGACTGCAGAGGGCACACTTCACTCCAAGTGCCTTCTGTTCCAGCTGTTTCTACTCATCTTAATTTTCTTAATTGGGTTACAATTAGACTCTGAATGAGACGTTAACAGGGGAATTGGAGCTTTTCAACAAAAGGTTTACTTCTTTTATTGTTTTGTGGTTCTTAAATTTCAGAGGCCTGTTTCTTGCTACCTGTTAATTAAAAAAATACAAAGTGTTTAAGACAAGCTTATGGCATACAAAGAATAACCTACTTATATCTCTACAGATCTAACACTTTGGTTGCAAGAAAAGCACCATGTGGGAAAAATTCTTCAATTTTTTTTTAAGGCTTGATAAAATGTTTATTCAAAATCCATTGTAATATCTCACATTTGTTTCTGGCCTTTTCTCCAGTTCTGACTTCACTGAGAAATTTGAAAGCTGTCAACTGTCCGAGGCTTGAATTAGGATGAGTAAAAGTGAGGTCTCTGTCCTGGAACTAAGTCTTTGCTATTCAAAGCATAACCCTTGGATCAGCAACATCTCATCACCTGGGAGCTCGTTAGAAATGCAGACTCTCAGGCTCTGTTTCAACCCTATTCAATCAGAATCTGTACTTTAATAACATCCCCCAGGTAATTTTTACACATATTAAAGTTTGAGATGTCCAGAAAAATCTAATCGTAGCAACAAAGGCAATTCCAAATTCAAAAAAATCATTTTTAAATTCTGTGTCTCATCATGCATTCTGATTATGTATTAGTAAAAATATGAAATCCCACCTGGGCTTAATGCTAACTAAAATTTTAAATATTATCACTATTTCACATTTTTTTAAAAAGAATAAAACATTTTAAAAAGCATTATGTAAGAAAAGCATGGAGTCAGAGTTGAGTTGGGAAGTGTTATTATGCTGGTTCTTTAGGCTGTTGTTCTCTAAGGAAACTAGACAACTCAATTTTCTTATCCTTTTTGGGTAAGTGGTGCTGTAAGTTTGAAGACTAATAGAAGGCTCTAGAGTCAGTAGAAACTATTTTATCCCATACCTAATTTTACCACTATGTTTTGTTATTCATTTTAATAATTATACCCCTCTTATGTACTATGTAAGTTTATTTTACCCAATAAGGTATACTTTACTATTAAAAAATTTTTAATCAATAGCATATGATATGGTTCAGGTCTGTGTACATGACCAAATCAAGTCAAATGGTAATTCTCAATGTTGGAGGGCAAGTCTGGTGGAAGACGATTGGGTTATGGGGGCAGCCTCCTCCCTTGCAGTTCTCATGACAGTGAATGAGTTCTTACAAGACCTGGTTGTTTGAAAGTGTGTAGCACTTCCCCCTTCACGCCCTCTCTCTCTCCTGCCAGCCATGTAAAGATGTACGTGCTTGCCCTTCACCTTCCACCATGATTATGTTTCCTGAGGCCTTCCCAGAAGCAGAAACCTGTATAGCTTTCAGAACTGTGCACTGATGAAACCTCTTTTCTTCATAAAGTACCCAGTCTCAGGTATGTCTTTATAATAGTGTGAGAATGAACTGATACATAAAATGGGTACCAAAAAATAGGACATTGCTATAAAGGTACCTGAAAATGTGGAAGTAGCTTCGGAAATGTGGAACAGGCAGAAGTCAAAACAGCTTGGAGGGATCGAAAGAAGGCAGGTTAAGGTATCTGGTGGAAGAAACTTCTAAGCAGCAAAAGATTCAAGATATGATCTTGCTGCTTCTAAAAGCATACGCTTATATTTGTAAGCAAAGAGATGAACTAAAACTGGAAATTATATTTAAAAGGGAAGCAGAGCATAACAGTTTGGAAAATTTGTAACCTAGCCATGTGGTAGAAAAGAAAAACCAATTTTCTGGGTAGGAATTCAAGCCAGCTGCAGAAATTTGAATAAGAGGAGCCAAATATTAATAGCCAAAACAATGGGGAAAATGCCTGGAAGGCATTTCAGAGACCTTCACAGCAGTCACTCCCATCATAGCCTCAGAGGACCAGGAGGGAGGAAGAATGGTTTCATGGGCCAGGCCCAGGGACCTACTGCCTTGTGCAACCTCAGGTCACTGCTCCCTGTGTCCCAGCTGCTCCAGCTCTAGCTCCAGCTGTGGCTAAAAGGGCCCCGAATACATCTCAGGCCACTGCTTCAGAAGGTACAAGTCACAAACTTTGGAAGCTTTCATGTGATAAGCCTGCAGGTACACAGAGGGCAAGAGGTGAGGCTTGGGAACCTCTGCCTATATTTCAGAGGATGTATGGAAACACCTGGCTGTCCAGGCCGACGTCTGCTGGGGGCAATGCAGAGGAGAAATGTGGGGTTGGAGCCCCCACACAGAGTCCCCACTGTGGCACTGACTAGAGTGGAGCTGTGAGAAGAGGGCCACCATCTTCCAGACCGCAGAATGGTAGATCCAACAACAGCATGCATCATCCACTTGGAAAAGCCACAGGCACTCAATCCCAGCTTGGGAAAGCAACCAAGGGGGCTGGATGTTGCAGAGTCACAGGGGTGGAGATGCCCAAGTCCTTGGGAGGCCATCCCTTGCATCAGTGTGGCCTGGATGTGAAACACGGAGTCAAAGAAGATTTTTATTTTGGAGCTTTAAGATTTATGAATGCCCTGCTGGGTTTTGGAATTGCATGGGGTCTGTAGCCCCTTTGTTTTGCTGATTTTTCCCTCTCCGAACAGGTATTATTACCCAATGCGTGTACCTCTATTGTATCTTGGAAATAACTAACTTGCTTTTGATTTTACAAGCTCAGAGGCAGAAGGCACTTGCCTTGTCTCAGATGAGATTTGGACTATGAAATTTTGAGTTAATTCTGGAATGAGTTAAGACTTCGGGGGACTATTGAAAGGCATGATTGTGTTTTGAAATGTGAGAAGGACATGGGATTTGGAAGAAGTCAGGGGCAGAATGATACGGTTTGGGTCTGTGTCTCCACCCAAATATCTTGTTGAATTGTAATTCTCAACGTTGGAGGAGGGTCCTGGTGGGAGGTGATTGGATTATGGGGGCTGAATTCCCCCTTGCTGTTCTTATGCTAGTGAGTGAGTTCTCATGAGTTCTGGTTGTTTGAAAGTGTGTAGCACTTCCCCCCTTCACTCTCTCTCCTGCGGGCCATGTGAAGATGTGCTACCTTCCCCTTCACCTTCCACTGTGATTGTAAGTTTCCTGAGGCCTTGCCAGAAGCAGAAGCCTGTACAGCCCAAGGAATAGTGAGTCAATTAAACCTCTTTTCTTTATAAATTACCCGGTCTCAGGTATGTTTTTATAGCAGTGTGAGAACGGAATAATACAACATATTTTCAAAAATCTTGTTCCAAAGTAACAGACTCTTGAGGAACATTGTGTAGATATTCACGTATCATCTGTTGCCAACCACTGTTGTCAAAATTACTTAGCTGGGATTTTTGCTGCTGTCTTATGAGAAATAGGACACACTTGCTAAGCATCTGCACCTGTTAATAGCCACTTTGTTATCTCTCTTCACCTGTCTCTTTGCAGTCATGAGATTTGAAAATGTTATGTATAAATTGTATCTGTACTCCAATTATTAGACTAACAAGTTCCTCGCTGAGGAGGGGTTTTATAAGTGCTGTACCTGGTTTGATAGCCAGGAATGATACTATTTGGAGCAAGTCATTGTACAATTAGCTCAGGTTTAATGACCACATCTGCTGTAAATTACCATGAACTTCATTTTATCCACATTGTAATCAACGTTCAGAAAGGCTGTCCCCGTCCTTTCTTTTCTCCTACTTCATAGTCATCACTGAGTACCACCTCTTTAAAGGGCTCATGGATGCAGGATCTGGGCTTTTTTCTGCTTCCATAATTGCAATAGTACCTTCCTGTTCATCCGGACCTGTGGCTCTATCCTGTGATAACAAAGGGATTGCCATCTTTTTTATTTGGCTCACCCATAATACATGTGGAATAAGGCATTAGATACTGGCTCCATCTAGTGGTGGCCAACTGCATTCTTTCTTGTTTTTACAGAGGCTCTTTGGGATTTTCTGTTCCTGATCAAACCAATCTCTTTCTGTGAACCCATGAGACATTTTCCCACTGGGTCTCTGCTGCTTACTGTGCTGTTTACTTCCTGAGCACCATTTTTGGGGGAGTGGGGATCTCCCTTGTGTTTGCAGCTCATTCTATCAGAGAATATGGCAGCCTTCCTGGTCTTTGCTCCTTTGCTGCGTCTATTCTTTTATAGATTACAGCAAATTGGACACCTAGCATTTGAGGTCTTTTTCTAGAATGCCCTCTCCCTGATTGTCTTTCTACTTCTCACTGTGGGCCCTGTTTGTATGCTGACAGGAAAACTACCTTCCTAGATGGAGTATTTCTATTCACTGATGGATGGATCTTTTGTATACTAAGAACTATATTGCCATAGTTGCTTTTTGGTCCTAGCGTTAGTCCACAGTACGGTCTTTATATCATTTTTTGTTAATGGAGAGTAATAAATCCTAAATAACACAGGTACACAAACATCTTCATTGCTACTATGATGTGTTACTACTACCTTAAAATAATTTTGGAAAACATGGCAAAAAACATAAGATTTATTATATCTAGGTGGTAAGTATATAGATGATTGTCATACTCTACTCTTCTGAAGGTTTGATTTCACAATAATAGTTTTTAAATGTAACTGTTTTGTTCTAATAATTTTATGAATTAAAGAAGGGAAATATGCAAAACCTTTGATATGATTTGGCTGTGTGTCCCCATCCAAATTTCACCTTGAATTGTAATAATCTCCGTACGTCATGGGAGGCGATGGAATCATGGGTTTGGGTTTTTCCTGTGCTGTTCTCATGATAGTGAATAAGTATCATGAGATCTGATGGTTTTATAAAGGGGAGTTCCTCTGCACATGACCTCTTGCCTGCTGCCGTGTAAGACACGACTTTGCTCCTAATCTGCCTTCCGTCATGACTGTGAGGCCTCCCCAGCCATGCTGAATTGTGAGTCAATTAAACTTCTTTATCAATTACCCAGTCTCAAGTATGTCTTTATTAGAAGTGTGAAAACAGACTAATACACCTCAGGAAAACTTGAGATTTGTGCCAAGCAAAGCTGTCCTTGTGGTTTTGTCTGTTTCAATGCACTTCTCTCCCAAACTCCACAAATCTTGGTTACTTAAAGTGAGAAAGTGAATTACAACTTTTCACATTATCAGCTACATTTTCCCCAGTCTTAGAGTAAAAATATATTTTTTCTTTTCAGTTTCTGTGCAAGGAACACTGTGGGTTCATAAAACCTGCCAAAGTAAGTGCATTGCTTGTTCTCTGAAGCAGAGATCAAGAACAAATAAGGCCTCCAGTTTTCAAAGGCAAGGAACAAATAGCTTTATGCTGGTTGTACATGGTGTTATTTCAAATAGGCAATGACAAATGAAGCGAGACCAGGGACACTGTCTGGAAAGGTATTTTCTCTTCTTGCTTAAATAATTGCTATAGAGACTGTTTACTAGTGGTAAATACATTTTTTCTTTGATACTGTTTTTGTCTGTAGCTTGTCTTTTTTTCTTTTCAATAAGATTAAGAATCTAAGTAAGCCAAGAGCTGTAATATGTACAGATCCCCCATGGGAGTTATTTATTTATTAAGTATCTATACAGCCACTATACTCTCTTAGACTGTAAGCTCCACACAGCCAAAGTTGAATGCACTTGTAAACTGAGATTGCCACAATTGTTTTAACCCCTATAAAAAATCCTCACATTTTTACAGTAACTCATAATCTATGATTACTAAATCACTCCTGGATTTATGATATTACCCCATTTTGACATGAATACACTTAGGTGAGTTCCAAAAGGCAAAACTTTTATTGGGCATTTACAAATTTATCGTAAATTAAATGATTATTCTTCTCCTCCTCCCACTCCTCCTCTTCTGTGACTGCCTGACATTGCTTCACTAAAACTTTAATAATTTAACTTTAAAATAAATACAACTTACTTAAAAGCAGGCAAATAGTTTATACATATTTTATAATCATGGCTATTAAAATATTTTAAAATAATTCTTTATTTTACTCTTTATTTTCTATGGTGTCCAAAGGACTTATTTTTATCAATCCCTACCATTTTTCCATAAAAGCATAATTAACCTTCAAGGATGCATGTTAGCACCTGAAGGCCTCAATAATATTTGTAAAAATGAATGCAAATTTTCTATTTAGGATTGTATTAAATAAAAAAGAACATTCTGACTTCCCTGCCAATTATCAAAAATCACTTCAGTAAAAAAAGAATTGCATATATATGATTTATTGTACTATAAATACAACATGCACATGTACAGACACATACATTAGGTTTTTAATGTCATACTTTCAAACTGGGACAGCCAAGGAACAAAAGGAAGGATACCAATGAAGACTATTTGCTTTTTTGAACTCTTCTGTGTTTTTAAAATTACAATTGTGAATCTCCTTTTAAAAATCTATATTATGTATATTGACACTAAAGCTGATTTCTCATTTTATTTAGTAGGCAGACATCCCTAGCTTCCAGGCTTCAGGACACAGAAGAGGTTTCAGCATGTTTTTTCCAGTTGCCACTTTTGTCTTGTCCCATCTCAATTTTTCTGATCTCTTGTTGAGATTTTGCTTGAATAGAAATACTCGTGTTTTCTTCTTGTGAAACATTGTCGTATCCTATTTTCTGAGATAATACTGCTATATTTTCAAAGTTATATTCAACCTATAATTCCCTTAAGTCTCCAACTTCACTATGTTTGAGGAGAGTTAAATCTTCTTTTGCCTTTAAAATTAACCTCCAAGAAAATTCAGGCACAGGAAATTCATCAGTGACAACTCAGTTTCTGTTAATAAATAACTAGTTTTTACTCCTTCTATAAATGAACATCTTAGTTTTAGTTTAGTTAGATTTAACGGTCTAAATAAAAGAACGGTATTTCTATTTCTTACCTTCATTAGATCATACTTTTTATTAGGCCTGGATGCTGAATACTAAATCCGTTCAATAAGGACAAGATTGATTTATCATAGTCATTTGAAGGTGGTGATATCTAGTGAGTATATAAGCAGATGTTTCACCCTTAAAATAAATTGAGGAAATTTCATTATACTCAATATGATCTTTAGGTACTCAAAGCAAACTTGCTGGCGCTGGTGGAAAAGATCAGATGTTAGAAACCATAACTTGAGGACCAAAAGACAACAGTATCCTTGTTACCTAATCAGAAGATAAGAAAGGCAATCTTTCAAGTAGGTGTCAAGCCCATGAGATTTTATCATGAAAAACAAACAAAGCAAAGCAACGATCTAGTATTTTTCATTTATAACCATACATAAACTAAAAGGGTGTATGTCATAGCACAAATATCTAAGGTCTCTAATACTCTGACAAAAGAAGAATGGTATAAATTTTAATGGATTATTCAATATTTTGTTGAATTTTGGCTCTATGTGGATTTGATGACTTTCAAACTCTTTACAGCTCCTCAAATTGCTGAGTCTGTCAACGTATAACCTTTCATTGTTTGACATAGTTGTGACAACAAAACATCCCCCCATCATGCACAATATAAACAGCCTTCAAGAAACTTGATGAAGCTAGGAATGTTTTATCTAGTTTCATTTTAGAAATAGAGGGAAAAATATCTGAGATTTTGCAGATACTTCTCTTTTTTTCTGTTTAAAAGTAATTTCATTTTTAAAATGAAAACTGTCATTAGCTACCTTTTTACATCTCAAAGATTTTGTGTGGCTTTGAGCAGCGTGCAGTATGTTCTCATTCCTTGAGGTTGTCTGATATCAGTGGATTTGTGGTGGTATAAATATATTAAAGGGAACCAATGTTTATCTCTTTAAAAATTGCTAACATCAACACTTTCCCATCAGGAGAGAACAAATAAAAGAGAAAGTTTATCTTTACGGTACATGTAAATTATTCTCTTTACACAAATAAATGCACACCGAGAGAGTGAGGGCAGTGGTGCTACATACTTTGAAATGATGAGATCTCATGAGAACTCACTACCATGAGGACAGTACCAAGAGGGATGGTGCCAAATCATTCATGAGGGATCCATCCGCATGATCCAACCACCTCCCATACTCAAGACTGGGAAATTACTACTACTTGTCATAGTAGCCTTATGTAACAAAAAAATGTAATTCAAAAACAGTTGATAATAATAATTGGTAAATCTGAAGTGACTGATGCATGTGTATATATATATATGTATATATATATATATATGTATATATGTAGAAATAGAAAAACTGAGCGTATATTTGAAAGGAAAGAAAATGCCTTCAAGATGAACTAATTTATCACTATTCTCAATTTTTAAATTGATACATCATAATTGTATATGTTTATGGGATATATGTGATATTTTGATATATAAATACAGTGTGCTATGATTAAGTCAGGGTAATTGGGATATCCATCAATTAAAGCATTATTCCTGTGCGGTGAGAACATTTCAATTCTTCTCTTTCAGCTATCTTGAAATATACAATAAATTATTGGCAACTATAGACACTATACTGTGCTGTCAAACACTAGAGTGTATTTCTTCTAACTGTATTTTTCTTAACCCATTAACTAACCTCTCTTCATCTCCCCTCCCCCTACCTTTCCCAGCCTCTGGTAACCAGCTTTCTACTCTATCTCCTTGAGGTCAACTTTTTTGGCTCCTACATAGGAAAGAGTACGTGTGACATTTTTGTTTCTGTGCCTGGCTTATCTCATTTCACATAATGTTCTCTAGGTTCTTCCATGTTGCTGAAAATGATAGGATTTCATTCTTTTTTATGGCTGGATAATATTGTCTGTATATTTACTAATTTTTCTTTATCAGTGGATCCATTGATGGACACTTAGGTTTAAACTATATTGTGGTGTAAACAGTGCTGCAATAAACATGAGAGTGTAGATATCTTTTCAATATGCTGATTTTCTTTCTTTAGATATATACCCAGCAGTTGGATTGCTGGATCATATGATAGTTCTACTTTTAGTTTTTTGAGTAACATCCATACTATTCTCCATAGTGGCTGCACTAACTTGCATGCAATGTGGGACAGTTCTCCTTTTCCCATACCCCCTCCAACATATATTATTGCTCGTCTTTTCGATAAAAGCCATCTTAACTACAGTGAGATGATATCTCATATGGTCATGTTTTAATTTGCATTGCTCGAATGATGGATGAGGTTTAGCTTTTTTTTTCTCCACATACCCATTGGCCATTTGTGTATCTCGTTTTAAGTAATGTCTAATCAGATCTTTTGTCCAGTTTTTAGTCAATTTTTCCCTGTTGAGTTGTTTGTGCTCTTTACATATTGTGGTTATTAATCCCTTGCCAGATGAGTAGTTTGCAAATATTTTCTGCCATTTTGTGAGTTGTCTCTTCACTTTGTTGATTGTTTCCTTTGCTGTGCAGTAGCTTTTTAGCTTAATGTGATTCTATTTGTCAACTTTTATTTTGGTTGCCTGTGCTTTTGAGGTCTTACCCAAAATATCTTTGTCCAGACCAATGTCCTGAAGCATTTCCCTAATAATGTTTTCTTCTAATAGCTACAGAGTTTCAGGTTTTACATGTAAGTCTTTTCATTTTTATTTTCTTTTTCCAATATGGTGATATAAGGATCTAGTTTCTTTCTTATACATGTGATATCTGGTTTTTCCAGCACCATTTACTGCAGAGACTGTATTTTCCCAAATATATATTCTTGAAACCTTTGTTGAAATGAGTAGGCTGTAAATATGTGGATTTATTTCTGGGTTCTCTATTGGATTCATTCGTTCTTATGCTAGTAGAAAGAACTGCATGAGACTGGGCAATTTATAAAAGAAAGAGGTTTAATTAACTCGCAGTTCTGCATGGCTGGGGAGGCCTGAGGAAACCCAGAATCATAGTGTAAGGGGACTCAAACATGTCCTTCCTTACATGGTGGCAGGAAGGGGAAGTGCTGAACAAAGGGGAACAGATTGTTATAGAACCATCAGATCTTGTGAGAACTCACTATCATAAGAACAGCATAAAGGTAACCACCCCATAATTCAATTACCTCCCACCAGATCCCTCCCACAACCCGTGGGGATTATAGAAACTACAATTTAAGATGAAATTTGGGAGGGGATACAGACAAACCATATCATTTTGCCCCTGGCCCCTCTCATATCTCAACTCATTCCAGCATTAACTCAAAAGTCTAATTAATTCCAAAGTCTCATCTGAGATAAAGCAAGTCCCTTTCACCTTTAAGCCTGTAAAATCAAAATAAAGTTAGTTACTTCCTAGAAACAATATAGTTACAGGCACTGGGTAAATACACTCGTTGCAAATGGGGGAAATTGGCTAAATTAAAGGGTCTATGGGCCTCAATGCAAGTCTGAAATCCAATAGGGCATTGATCAACCTTAAAGTTCCAAAATGATCTCCTTTGACTCCATGTCTCACATCCAGGACATGCTGATGCAAGAGGTGGGTTCTCATGGCCTTGGGCAGTTCTTCCCATGTGGCTTTGCAGGGTACAGCCCCACTCCTGGCTGCTTTCATGGGCCAGTGTTGAGTGTCTGAAGCATTGCCAAGCACACGGTGCAAGCTGTCGGTGGATCTATTATTTGAGAGTCTGCAGGATGGTGTCCCTCTTCTCACAGCTTCAGCAGGGAGTGCCCCAGTAGGGACTCAGCTGTGAGGACTCTGACCCCACATTTCCTTTCCACACTGCCCAAGCAAGAGGTTCTCCATGAGGGCACTTCCCCTGCGCAAACTTCTGCCTGGACCATCAGGTGTTCCTATACATCCTCTGAAATCTAGGTGGAGGTTCCCAAACCTCAATTCTTGACTGCTGTGCACCCACAGGCCCAACATCATGTGTAAGCCACCACAGCTTGGGGCTTGCACTCTCTGAAGCAATGGCCTGAGCTGTGTGTTGGCTCCTCTTAGCTGTGGCTGGAGCTGAAGCAGCTGGGATGCAGGGTACCACATCCCAAGACTCCATAGAGAAGGGGGACCCTGGGCCTGGCTCGCAAAACCATATTTCCCTCCTAGGCCATCAGGCCTGTGATGAGAGAAGCTGCCGCAAGGTTCTCTGACACGCTCTGCAGACATTTTCCTCCTTGGCTTAGTGATTAGTTCAGCTCCTTGTTACTTATGCAAGTTTATACAGCCAGCTTGAATGTCTCCCCAGAAAATGGATTTTTCTTTTCTATTGCATGCCAAGGCTGCAAATTTTCCAAACTTTTATGCTCTTCTTCCTCTTGTGTGTTTTGCTGCTCAGGAATTTCTTCTGCCAGATACCCTAAATTATCTCTCTCAAGTTCAAAGTTCCACAGATCTCTAGGGAAGAGGTGAAATGCCACCAGTTTCTTTGTATAGCAAGAGTGACCTTACTCCATTTTCCAACAAGTTCCTCATCTCCATCTGATATCACTTCAGCCTGGACCTCATTGTCCATATCACTATCAGCATTTTGGTCAAAACAATTCAACCAGTCTCTAAGGAGTTCCAAACTTTCCCACATCTTCCTCTTTTCTGAGACCTCTGAGTCTCTAGAAAGTTCCAAATGTTTCCACATTTTCCTGTCTTTTTCTGAGCCCTCTAAACAGTTCTCTGCCTGTTATGCAATTGCAAAGTCGCTTCCACATTTTTGGGTATCTTTACAGCAGAGCCCCACTCCTAGTACGAATTTACTGTATTATTCTGTTCTCATGCTGTTACAAAGAACTGCCTAAGACTGGGTAATTTATAAAGAAAGGAAGTTTAATTAACTCACAGTTCTATATGGCTGGGGAGGCCTCAGGAACCTTACAATCATGAAGTAAGGGGAAGGAGACACATTCTTCTTCACATGACACCAGGAGAGAGAAGTGCCAAGAAAGGGGAAAAGCCATTTATAAAACCATAAGATTGGCCAGGCATGGTGGCTCATGCTTGTAATCCCAGTACTTTGGGAAGCTGAGAAGGGTGGATCACCTGAACTCAGGAGTTCGAGACCAGCCTGGCCAACATGGTGAAACCCTGTCTCTACTAAAAATACAAAAATTAGCTGGTCGTGTTGGTGGGCACCTCCAGTCCCAGCTACTCAGGAGGCTGAGGCAGAAGAATCTCTTGAACCCGGGATGCAGATGTTGCAGTGAGCCAACATCATGCCACTGCACTCCAGCCTGGGCATCAAGAGTGAAAATTAGTCTCCAAAAATAAAAATAAAACATGAGGTCTTGTGAGGACTCACTTACTATCATGAGAACAGCATGAGGGTAACCACTCCCATGATTCCATTACCTCCCACCAGGTCCCTCCCACAAAATGTGTGAAATATGGGAACTACAATTCAAGATGAGATTTGGGTGGGACACAGCCAAACCATATCATCTATTTTGTTTCACTGGTCTGTGTATCTGTGTTTATGCCAGTATCATGCTTTTTTGGTTGGTATAACTTTATAGCACATTTTGAAGTCAGGTAGTTATTTCAACTTTGTTCTTCTCACTGAGGATTGGGGTCTTTTGTGGTTCTATACCAATTTTAGGATTGTGTTTTCCATTTCTGTGAAAAATGTAACTGATATTTTATAAAGATTGCATTAATCTTTAGATTGCTTTATGTAGCATAGATATTTTAACAATACTGATTCTTCCAAACAATAAACATGGACTACCACTTGATTTTTTGATGTCCTCTTTAATTTCTTTTTATCAGTGTTTTATAATTTTCATTGAAGAGAAATCTGCTGTTAGTCTATGGAGATTCTCTTATATATGACATGTTGCTTTTCTCTTGATCGTTTTAGAATTCTTTCTCTTAGATTTTTACCATTTGACAAAAATTGTGCCTCAGAGAGAAACTTTTTGAGAAAAATCTACTGAGGAATCTTTGAACTTACTTCTTATATTGAGTATCTATAGCTCTTCTAAGAGTTGGGAAGTTTTTAGTTATTTTATTAAATAGGTTTTCTGTGCCTTTTGCCTTCTCTTCTCCTTCTGGAAATGCAATGAGGTGCTGGCTTGGTGGTGTCACATATATCATGTCGGCTTTCTTCTTTTTTTTTTGTCTAAGTTACTTCAGAATACTTGTCTAAGTTCAGAAATTCTTTCTTCTGATTGATCTAATTTATTGTTGAAGCTCTTGATTATGTTTATTGTATTTTATTCAATGAATTCTTCAGTTTCAAGATTATTTGAATCTTGAATATCAACTCTCTTTGTTATCTATCTTTTTGTTAAATTTTCATTCAGATCATTGTTTTTTTCTGATTTCTTTCATTGCTTAATGGTGTTCTCTTGTATCTCCCTGAGTTTCCTTAGGATCATTATTTTAAATTTCAGGCGTTTCATAGATTTCCTTTTCTTTGGCATCTGTTACTGCAGGGTTATTGTCTTCCTTTGGAGGTGTCATGTTTCCTTTCTTTTTCATATTTATTTTGTCCTTATATTGATATGTACACATCAGCTGTAACTTGCACTTCTTCCAATTTTATCAAGTGGCTTCCACCTGAAGGATGTTTTTCCTGTAGATGCATCTATAATGTTCATTGGATAGGGTGTTTTGCTTTGGCTCTAAACGGGTACCTGATACAATTTGGATACGTGTTCTCTCCAAATCTCATGTTCAAATGTGTACCTCAGTGTTGGAGGTGGGGCCTGGTGGGAGGTATTGAATCATGGGGGCAGTTCCCTCATTAATGTCTTGGTGCCATCTCCTTGGTAATGAGTGAGTTTTTGCTCTGATTTCACAAAAAAATCTGTGTTTTGAAGTGTGTAGCACCTCCCCCTTCTCTCTCTTGATCCCACTCTTGCCATGTGACATCCTGGCTCCCTGTTGCTTTCCTTCATGATTGTAAACTTCCTGAGGCCCTCACCAGAAGCAGATGCCAGACGCTGGCACCACACTTCCTGTACAGGCTACAGAATTGTGAGCCACAGTACATCGCTTTTCTTTACAGATCACCCAGCCTCAGGCATTTCTTTATAGCAACGCAAGAACAAGCTAATACAGCAGCACTATAGCGTAGTCTCTGTGTGATAACTTTGGCTATACTCAACATCAGCATGGTGTACAAATTCCTTAGTGGCATAGGCTGTTTGTAGACCCTCTGATGAGGCTTTGCTGGGGATGGGAGTGCGAGATGGGCGAGTCCTCAGGCTCCTGGATGGCATGTGCATGCACTGGCAGAGGCAGTGATGTAGCCCAAGTGGGCTAGTCTTTGGGCCCCAGTCAGGATGCACAGGTGCTGGCGGTGTCCACAGCAGGATGGGTGGGCTGGTCCTTGGCTCCTGGTGGGGCACGTGGGTCATAGCGTCTCACTGCTTGACATGGGCAGTGGCCTCAGGCAGCCTGTTCTCAGGCTCTGGGGAGCTAACACTTCTGCTCCCTATGTTCTTGGGGCAACCTCCTTGATGTGCTGGACTACCTGTTTCTGGGGTGTAGAGAGCAGCATGAGCACGGATGCCAGTGACATCCACACCACTAAGTCTAGCCACCATCATGATGCTGCAGCTCTTTGTGCAGATGTCAGGGAGTATTGGTGGAAGCCTAGTGATGTGGAGATGCAGCAGCTATTGGACCCCAGGGCAGGTTGTGGTTCAGTCGTGGCTCCATTGTCAAAATGGTGGATTGATGCAGTGGCTTGCAGCCTAGGGGTGGGGCCTGGGGAAGATTCCCTTCCTGGAAAAATGTAAATGCGGCCGCATGAATTCCAGGCAGCTCCCTATAATAGGTTCTGTGCCTGTGAAGGCCAAGAGGCTTTCCTTTAGTTAGAATTGCAGGCATCTGTGGTGGAAATGTGGACTCCTAGGGCTCTCTCACTTAACTTTTACCCATAATGAGAAATCTCTCTTAGCTTCAAACTGATCTGGCTAGCTGCTTCATTTCCCTCTGAATACTGTCATCTTAAGTTTCTATGCCTCAGAGGGTTTTCCTATATGTACGTATGTATTCCTGTAGTTTTCCTGCTGGATTCCATTAGTCTTCTTAGATGTGCTCTTCTATGTGTGGTTATCTACTTGCTGTTTTGGTCCACCCTTGTGAAGGTGGAAGGAGCTGGGTGGCTCTCATCAGCCGTCTTGAGCTAATTTACCCTTGAAATACCCACAAGTGGTTTAAAAAATTATCAAAAGTTTCTTGTATTTATTTCTGATGTACAAAATGCATGTTGAAGATACTATTAGTGAGTCAAAGCACATACATGCCCAGCTATAGAAGAGGGATGCCTAAGATAGTTCATACTTTACCTATGGAAAGATAATTACAAGATACCTCTTAATAAATCTTCTTCTATCAATCCATTTAAATAATCAAGGGCAAAAAACACTTCATTCCAGCTCTTTGAGGTATAATACTGAAGACAAAAGAAAGAAATATGTTGGCTATATATCATACAAAAACTGAGATAGATGCTATAATGCTATCTCCTGAAATAATAATAATTGTACAAATTACAAATAAAAATATGTAAAAAGCAATAGGAAAGATATGCATTAGATTTACTCTGTGTCATGTACTGTGGATTATAGTATTATCTATATTTATTTACTCTAACTTTTGAGGTACAATTATTACTTCATCCATTATTAAGATGGGAAAATGGAGCCACAGATATTAAGCAACTTGCTTGGATTACCCTTCTAGAATGTGGTGGAGCTGGGGCTTAAAACCATGCAGGCTACTTCTGGAAACATTTGAATGACTTTACTGTAATATCTCTTCATAGAAGTAATGTTTTTAAATACATAAGCATGATTTCTGACACTTTTACAATTCATGTCCTTAGTAGTACACTGATCGTCAATTAATATTTATTTCATTGTATTAGTTTCCTATTGATGCTTGACAAATTACCACAAACTTAGTGGCTTAACACGAAACAAAGTTATTACCTTATTTCTGCAGCTCAGAAATTTGAAATTGTCTCTCTGGGCTAAAATCGATGTATTGGTAGGGACGCTTTCCTTTAAGCAGGTGATATAGTTTGGAGGTGTGTCCCCAACCAAATCTCATATTGAAATGTAATCCCCAGTGATATGGTTTGGCTGTGTCCCCACCCAAATCCCATCTTGAACTGTAGTTCTTATAATTCCCATGTGTCATAGGAGGGAACGGGTGGGAGGTGATTAAATCACGGGGGCAGGACTTTGTCATGCTGTTCTTGTGATACTGAATAAGCCTCCAGAGGTCTGATGGTTTTATAAAGGGAGCTCCCCTGCACATGCTCTGTTTTACCTGCTGCCATGCAAGATGTAACTTTGCTCCTCGCTTGCCTTCTGCCATGATTCTGAGGCCTCCCCACCCATGTTGAACTGTGAGTCAATTAAACCTCTTATCTTTATAAATTTCCCAGTCTTGGGTAGGTCTTTATTAGCTAGTGTGAGAACAGACAAATACATCCAGTGTTGGAGGTGGGACCTGGTGGGAGGTGATTGGATCACGGGAATGGATCCCTCATGAATGATTTGGCACCATCCCTCTTGGTACTGTCCTCATGGTAGTGAGTTCTCATGAGATCTCATCATTTCAAAGTATGTAGCACCACTGCCCTCACTCTCTCTTTCCCCTGTTTTGGCCATGTAACATGCCTCTTCCCCCTTTGCCTTCTGCCATGATTATAAGTTTCCTGAGGCCTTCCCAGAAGCCTAGCGGATGCCAGCATCATGCTTCCTGTAGAGGCTGCAGAGCCATGAGCCAATTAAACCTTTGTTTATTTTATAAATTACACTGTCTCAGGTATTTCTTTATTGTACTGTGGGAGTGAAATGACATAGCAGACTCTAGAGCACACTCTAGGGTAGAATCAGTTTTCTTACCTTTTCTAGTTCCTGGCAGGTTCCCTTAGGCCTTGGTTTGTGGTGCCTTTTTATCTTCAAAGTCAGCAATGGCCAAGTGACTGTTTCTCATGATGGTATCTCTTAATTTCTGAATTTTCTGTCTCCCTCTTTCTTATATATGGACACTTGTGTTTACTGTGGGCCCCCTGGCGAATCCAGGATAATCTATCTTATCTTAAGGTCAGTTAATTAGCAACCTCAATTTCATCTGAAATCTTTCTTTATTGCCCTTTGCCATGTAATATAACTAACATATTCACAAAAGTTCAGAAAATTAGGACATATACATCGTCGAGCTATTATTCTGTCTGTTAAGCTCATTATGTATTTGTATTGTGCTTTTTGTACCTATAATGAGAGTGTATGTGTGCATAACATAATCACAATCACAGTGTAATGGGAAATCAAATTAATTATTTAATTAACTGTACCTTAAACATTTTATTAGTCTGTGGTTTAAAACAGGTTGCCTATATTAAACACTGATGAATTGGTTCATGTTGGAAATCGCCATTTGGTCAGTAAACTGTAACAAGGCCCTGTGAGTGCTGTAATTAGGGCTTCTGGCAGAGTTGGAAAAGTAATAGTTGGTATGGGAATCTGAAAGTTGTTAAAGTTTGCAGCCAGTAATGGCTTGTCCACTCTATTCTAGGCTCTTGGGATAATTAATAACTTTGTTATTTGAGTATTTAACCTGCTTCTATGGTTTAAAGTATAAAATCTTCAAGAGTAGACTCTCTTTAAGTCTTTGTAAAAACCGGCTACATTTTGATGACAGGTCTGTTATTATTCTGAGTCACTTGCTATATGTGCTTTGCTTTCTATTTTCTTTATCTTGCCTAACAAACAGAAAAGGGACATTAGACAATGTTCTGTGATAAAATAATTTAAACAAAAAAACATCCGCTTAATTTTTTTCAAAATGCTGGATTCGAAGATGACAAGAAGAAACAGCATTCATTCTCTGTATTTATATAATTTGTGTCCGATATTTAGAAGTGGAAGAAATCGACCTTCAATAGTTATTGAGGTGTAGTACTCAAATCATGCTCAATTTTTTGTTCTCTCTTTAAATCATACCTCATAAGTCAGATAATGTGACCTGAAAGATAAAAGCAATGTCTACATGCAAGCAAACATTGGATGGAAACTAATCACCCTGCCTGTATATGTGACCCACATAATGATTATATGACATCAGTGGAAAAAGGGTGGTAATATTGTATATTTGTGTACGCATGGCGGCCCTTTGGAGGGCCACAAACTATTGTAATATCTAAGATGCCACCTCCTAAGGAAAGAATTTTCACACTTTTGGGGGCAATATATATCACCCCCGCTGAGATCCATAACACAGAGTGACAGTAGTGGAAGGAAGTTTAATAGGCTGTTATTCAAAACTCTTCATTCTACTAACAAGGAACCTGGGACACAGAGAAGAAAACTGATTGATTTGCCTAAAAGGATACATACGTAATAGGCATTATGGAGAGAACAAAAGAAACGTAAGGCATAGAATATGGTGAATTTGTTTTTACATACAACTAATATTGAACAATTTACCTTTCCAACAGAAAAATTTTCCATTCCCACCGAAGCACTGTGGGTAAGGAAGAAACCTCATGATACCTGCATGATGACTAAGTGATAATGAAACTGTCAAGACATTCAAGGTATTACAATTTAGTCTGATATTTTCACACAGATAGACTGTAATATTACTTGATAATTTATAAAATAAGTATTATATTTATGATAATATATAGTAGAAAAATAATCCTTTGGTGAATTCAGCCACAGAGATTTTAAAATTCCAATAGAAGGAAAGACTTGTTTAAAGGTCAATCACTTGAATACTCTTGGTATTTTCCCAGAGTTAGAGATTATTCGACAAAGTGAAGAGTTCACAACTGTCAGGTGCTGGCATTTCGAAGGGTAAAAGACATCTTTATGAAATAGTCAGAACAGATATCTTTTCATGTAAAACAATGTGTTAAATACCATCTAGAAAAGAGTATGAAATTTGTTCTTTCAAGTTATTTATGAAAAGTATGTCCTACATTCGAGTAATAATAAAAAAGAATAGTCACAACCAAAAAGTAAAACTGCCATTTGAAATTAATGTCTTCATTTTCCTGACGTAAATGACTGCAAAATATTTAGCAGAAGATTGTTGTACGATCACAGCAGTAAATAATGTTCAATGATTAGATTCCAGTGTATATGAAGAGAGCAAATAGCCTTGTTTGCTAGTCATAGGGAGAGATGGTTTCTGACAGACAGTTGCATACATTCCTAGTTGGAACACTAGACCACTAATTAAATTTAGTGAGATTCTTTTAGTCCAGTAAAGTATTCTAAACTGTTTCACTCTGCATACCTTACTTGTAATACATTCCTAAATTTATGAGTAATACCTGTTGCAAAGTAATACAAATAATGTGGAACAAATAATGTGGATATTACAGAAAAAAACAAAGTGATGTAAAGTTGTGATAACAGAAAGCAGGTATATAAAA
Source organism: Hylobates moloch (assembly GCF_009828535.3). Classification (NCBI taxonomy): domain Eukaryota; kingdom Metazoa; phylum Chordata; class Mammalia; order Primates; family Hylobatidae; genus Hylobates; species Hylobates moloch. The sequence continues at coordinate 84,385,661 of NW_026652291.1, forward strand.
TATGAACAAATATGAATAGTGATGTCCTTACTTATGGCCATGAATTTGATGGTGTTAACATTTATTCCCCTTGAAAATATACTTTCCATTCTATGCCATCCACCTATCCTGGGTGTGTCTCAAGGCCAGTAAACTCAAGCAAACCTCCTTCAATTTTGTTCATAGAGATTTCCTGAGATGCTGTCAGTTTTTTTAATGTTAGCCTTGCTCCTAAATAAATTTTGAGTTTTACCTGGTCTCTTATTCTAGAATGTAACATCCTCATTCCAGGACCAAGCACCATATTTCTTAAACTGACCTCATTGGCTGGTGAGGTTGCTATAGTTGAGATTGCCTATAGAGATCAGATACTAATTTATTCCTTCATTTGTTATTTTATTCATTTCAAAAGTGTTTATTGATCAGTTAAATGGACAAGGAACTTTGCTAGACTTAGAGACACGATGGTGAATAGGAGTGACCAGTTCTTTACGTATGTTACATTCTAGTTGAGGTGAGTGACATAAAATAAATATTTGCATAATTTAAATAATTGATTATTCCATTATAATGTTGATAAATACCTCAAATGAGTTTAGAGAGCATTCATATTATATAACAAGAAACTTGTCCTAGGCTGGTGAGTCAAGAAAGACTTCCGTGATTAAATGACATTTAATCCGAGGCTTAAAAACTACAAGTTTACTTTTCAAGAAAAAGGAGAAAAGCAATACAGAATGAACAGAGCAGGCAAGGGACCTAAGACAGAGAGGAATCTGGTTCATGAAAGGAAGTACGTGAAAACAAGTGTTGTGTGAAGTGAGAGGTGGGGCGGATGTGTAAAGGTATTGGTGAGGTAGGTAGATACCAGATTATCTAGCACAATTTTAAGTATTTTAAATATTATCCTTAGAGCCTTGGGAAGGCATAAATGAATATTAAGCTGTGAAATTACAGCATCATATTAGCCTTCATAATTATTTTTCAATAAAGAGTATGGAGAATGAACTGGGTGTACAAAAGAAGCTAATAAAAATGAGTTAGGTAAAAGGACACAATCAGCAGAGCGAAAGGCAACCTACAGAATGGAAAAATACTTGTAAACTATGTATGTGATAAGGGGCTAATATCTAGAGCATATTAAGAACTGTGTAACTAAACAACAACGATGACACAGTCAAATTACCTAATTAAAAAATGAGCAATGGACTTGAATAGACATTTCTCCAAAGACATGCAAGTGACCAATGAACATATCACAAGGTGCTCAGAGTCACCAGTCACCAAGAAATACAAATCAAAACCATAATGTCATATTAACTGACACTGGTTAGGGTGTATTTCATCCAAAAACAAAATGTAACAAATGCTGGAAAGCATGTGGAGAAATGGGAACCCTTGTGCACTTTAGCTGTGGTTGTGAAATAGTGTAATGGCTATGGAAAATAGTATGGAGGTTCCTCAGAAAATTAAAAATACAACTACCATATTATCTGACCATTCTACTTCTGAGCATATATCCAAAAGAACGGAAGCAGGGTCTCAAGAACATATTTGTGTTCACACATTAAATGCCAGCCCTATTCACAACAGTCAAGAAGTACAAGTAACCCAAATATTCGTCCACAGATACATGGATAAATAAAATGTGATGATACATTCATGTAACAGACTATTCAGCCTTAAAAAGAAATGTTTCACATGCTATAACATGGATGAGCCATGGAGCACATTATGCTAAGTGAAATCAGCCAGACAGAAAAAGACAAATACTGTATGACTCACCTTAGATAAGGTATCTAAAGTAGTCAAATTCATAAAAACATAAAGTAGAGTGGCAGTTACCAGGAACGGTGAGGAGAGAGAAAAAAGGAGTTGTTTAATGAGTACAGTGTCAGATTTACAAGATGCAAAGGCTCTGGAGATTTGCTTCACAATGTAAATGTAGGTGACATTGCTGAACTTGCACTTAAAAATAGTTAAGAAGGTGAATTGTATGTAAGTGTTCTTACCACAATAAAAAATCACCAGGAGCTAATTCCTCAGTTCAAAGAAAAGATGAATGGTTGTTTGGATTAGAACTGTAGTAGTGGAGCTCAAGGAAAAGAAATGAATATAAGAGATTGAGAAAATAAACTTAACATTAGAAACATATGTAGGGGCAAGGGAGAGGAAGTAGTCAAAGAAGTCTTGAATTATAAAAATATATATGTGGCAGGATTATAGCTGAGATCCATATGCAGGATTCATTAGTATATGGGCAGTAAGAACTGTCATGGGCATGGATGAGATCATGAAGGAAGTGAAAGGTTGATGGTGAAGAAAGAAAGTGAGATGCGAAGAAAATCTAAAGCTTAACCTGAACTTCTTAGGGTTTAGAGGTTAAGTTCAGCAAAAGGGGTTGACATAAATGTCTCAAGAAGATATACTAGTAGGTATACTCGATTTAATCAAAAAAAGTCACATTTACCATTAATTGCCCATTAATACAAACAGAAGAGATTATCATAAGGAAATAATCCCCGTATAATCCAATCTTACACTTTGTGATGATCAAAGGAAGAAACTGCAGTTTCCATTGGTCTTTCCTTACTCTGAGTTACTAACTCTGTTTGTATAAAGATGTGTTGTTGTATAGATTAGATTGAAGTTACTAGATAAGCAAATGAATTACTTAAATCAACTAATTGTACAGATTTGCCATAAGTCAACTTACCGTGTGGATTCAGTAGAATTCAGATTTTTTATTAACACTATAACAAACATAACACCTGTTCAGGAATACTAACCCTTATGTGCATAACTCATGAGGAGCTTTCAAAATAGGGTATTCATTTCTTACCGCCTGTACCACTTAATACCACTGAGCACACAAATTCAAAAAAGTCTGTAAGTCTTAAAACTAAATATTATATTACAGAATACATTGATGAATTCATGTCCAATGCACTATTTCTTGTAAAGACATTACAATGTGATGTGGTTAAATATATTTCCACTGCATTGCTAATCACATTATACATGATATAAACTATGGAACAGATAGTTATTATTTATAAGTAAATTTTAGGTCTGTCCTTGATTTTCTTCCTTTGAAAATGAGTGTTTTAGGCATTGTAAATCACTTACATTATTATTATTTGTTGCTCTTCCATTAAAATGACCTAATATTGATTAGTTTCTAATCATTCCAATTTACAAGCACAAATTAGTATAAACCACACATTTTAAATCTGTCTGATAAGACATTTTGGATACAAGGCAAATATCTACTTGAGTATAATTTCTCTTAAGGTTTGTTTCTGTCTACATTTCATACTGGGTTCTTTTTAGAAATAAAAAACAAACAATAGTAAAGATCTGTTTAAAATAATTAGACACTAAAAAAGTAAACTTTTTGATCTTATCATCTTGTTATTTTGAAATGTAATTTTCAATGTGTTGGTCATCAACGTTGATGTTTACTTCGGTATAAACCATATTTTTGCAATTCTAATTATACCCTAAGGTAATTTACAAGATTCTACCAGTTATTTTGATATAATTACTAACATATTAAAAGACAATAATGATATACGATTGCTATTATAAAAAATTTTCCATTGGGAAGAATTGTAAATACATAAATAGCTTAGTACCTTTATAGACTATAAATATAGCACTGTAGAATAGTAAATGTAATCTGAAAATAAGCTTAATGTAAGAATAATATAAAAGGTCATTTAAGTATTTTAAAATGATCTACCTTTTTTTAAAAAAAATCTATCCAACATGCCCTGTAACTCATAGCAGAGAATTATTACATAGTTTTAAATAATTTTGAGGGAAATATTACTACGATAAAGTAAATTTGCATGAAAAAGTCCCAAAACCAAGGAAATAAATTGATGAAATCATACATTCATACACATACACCCTCATGCATACATATCAAATATACTTACCTTTATGTATATGTCAATAATTTCAAATTATAAGAAATATAATTTGTAATAGTTTAATTCTCCATATGAAGACACAATAATTACATTGAAAGATTTAGAGAATAAAAGAATACTCACTACATATAATGAATAGGCTAGAATGTTTAAAATACAATTTAAAATTTCTCTTAAAACTCAAGTGTTATAGAGGACCATAGATAGATATAGATACATATCTTTAATGTGTATATTTTAAATCCAAATTGAACATCCTAGTACTTTGAACTATGATGCAGACTGTTATTTATAAAACTCTTAGATAAGAATTATTTAAAAGTTGGATATTGGTGTGAAATATTTCTTATTACTTTTAAACTGGGGCACATTTCCTTTCTTGGAATAAGTCAATAATATTTAATTTAATTCAGCACTTTAGTAAATGTACTTTTGCCCTTGAAGAGATAAATCACTGACTCAGGAGAGAAAAACAGTATAGAAACTTGACCTTCTATTTAGAGAAATGCCAGAGTGAGCAGATTGTGACATACATCTCTTATCAGTTGACCCTTTGAAGACAATTGTGGGTGAATTTTAACAAAGAAAAAAAATAAAAGTGAATTGTTGTAAGTACTGAATAAATAAAACAAATATAAGGCATTACAAGTTAACACAGATATGACAAAAATTAATAAAACTTTAAATTATTACTATGCTATTCCAAAGCTTGTTTAAATGAATACATATCTCCTATACAATTTTGCCCATATCACTAAAGAGGTACGTCACTGTAATTACAGTACATCATAAAACTCCATTAGACCATTTAAGGTAGTTTTTTTTCCCTGTGGTTCCATATTACAATCATATTTCAATAAAGTTAATGCATTTTTCCCAATGATAGGAAATTCTTTTCTCAATATACCAAATCCATGATGAAATCTGTGCTAATGCATGAAACTAGAAACCTAATAAAATAAAAAAGCTTGTAAGAAGAGTCAGAACTTCTAAAATCTTGTTAAATATAGATAATCTAGTGTACACTATATGCCACTTAATGCTGAGTACTTAGGTAAAGATTAATAACTCACATCACTTTCTTATAGTAAGGAATTGCATATTAAACCATATGACTGTCATGTCATGTCTAGTAGCACATACAAGGACCTATTTTTACCTCCAGCCCTTGCAACTATTATATTGGGAATCCTTTAAAAATATTTCATAATTTCTACTGAAGGTACCTGCCTCTATCCCTGGCCCCAAATGGCTCTCAGTGTCTATAGATGTTCTCCATTTAATGGCTCAAAAGGGAAAGGAAAAGTTATGGTGTCCTTTAAATTCCTTCCAACTATCATTCCATTTCCTTGAGCTTTCTGAAATGATTATCAAATCTTTATAACCTATTTAGTTATAAACAGCAATCAATCAATTAACTATTTATTTAAAAAAAGGGAAATTAACATGAAAGGAAAATACAGAGCAAATTTTTTTCACTGATATTTCTCTTGGCACACAGGACTTCAATTGTATTCAAAACAAATGGACTTCCCATTTCTGTCTGGCATGTAAGGAGATTGGAAAGTAACATTCTATCCGAACAATAAGTAAAAACTTGAACAAGCTGAAAAATTGACTACCCTTCTTAGATTCATCAGAAAACTCAGGTCATAGGGAAAATTGGTGCCCCCAAAATTGGAGAAATGAACAGATGGACACAGAGAATCGTAAGATGGGCATAAAGAATCAGCAGAAATTCATTAGCAAAAATCTCCAGGAGAACAAGTACCGACATAGGAAAACAAAACTGTAACTGACAATTCCTAGAGGCTCAGTGCAGACAAATCTGATGGTTAAAAACTGCACGGGAGCCAGTTGTAGTGGGACCTGCACACACTTTTAAAAGTTTTACCGGCTGGGTGCGGTGGCTCACACCTGTAATCCCAGCACTTCGGGAGGCCAACGTGGGTGGATCACAAGGTCAAGAGATCGAGACCATCCTGGCCAACATGGTGAAACCCTATCTTTACTAAAAATACAAAATATTACCTGGGCATGGGGGTGCACACCTGTAATCCCAGCTACTGGGGAGGCTGAGGCAGGACAATCACTTGAACCCAGGAGGCAGAGGTTGCAGTGAGCAGAGATTGTGCCACTGTACCCCGGTGACCCAGGGAGACTCTGACTAAGAAAAAAAAAAGAAAAAAAAAAGTTTTACCTTCAGGAGCTCTGCAAATTCTCAAAGTCAAGATTGGAGAACAATCCCCTATGGCTTCTGCAGGAGGAGGAGAGAAAAAGTAACCACATTTAAAGAAAGCATTCTTTTTCAAAGGGCCTTTCTTCAACAAAAACCATTTTAGCATACTCTAACCTGTTGATGCGGTACCAGAGTTGAACCAACCTGGAAGAAGGGAAGCATGCAACTCTACCCCCCTCAAACCAACCAGTCCCAAATAAAGAGATGAAAAAAATGGAGAAGGCTTTGGGAAATTCACAGCTGGGAGCACAGGCTCACTTAAAAACTCAGAATTAGTCACAGGACTATTAAATGCTTCCCTTCCCCTTACACTGTACAACCATACCACTAAAGGCTTATTTACCAGAGTTCTTTTTACCTAACATATCATGTGTAGATTTAATAACAAAAAAAAGTATACTAAAAGGCAAAACAAAACAAAACAAAAAACAAAACACAGCTGGAATAGACAAAGAAAGCATGAGAACCAGACTGATATGATAGGCATGTTGGAATTATCAGATTGAGAATATAAAACTACGATTAATATGCTATGGGCTTTAATGGAATAAGTAGACAACAGACAAGAACAGATAAGCAAGGTAAGCAGAGAGATAAAAATAATAACAAATTACAAACAGATGCTGAGATTTTTAAAAAATTGTAACAAAAATGAAGAGTGCCTTTGATGAGCTTATTAGTAGACTGGGCACGGCTGAGGAATCACTGAGCTTGAGAATATGTCAGTAGATACCCCCAAAGCTTAAGAAGACTCCTCCCTACCCCTAGACTTCCAAAAAGTATATATATATTATATAAATAAAATATACACATATATAATATATATAATATATATATAAATATACACATATATTATATATATATAATATACTTATATATATATCTATAAAATATATTTTTAAGACAGGGTCTCATTCTGTCACCCAGGCAGGATTGTAGCGGTATGATCTCATCTCACTGCAACATCCACCTCTCAGGCTCAAGGAATTCTCCCACCTCAGCCTCCCAAGTAGCTGTGACTACAGATGCACACCACCACACCCCAGCTAATTTTCTGTAGAGACAAGGTTTTGCCATGTTTCCCAGGCTGGTCTCCAACTCCTGAGCTCAAGTGATCTGCCCACCTCCGTCCTCCAACAGAAGCAATAATGACTGAGAATTTCCCCACATTACTTTTTGCAATAAACCTTACTTTTTACTTTTGTCAGGCACCAAACCACAGAGCCAAGAAGCTCAGAGAACATTAAGCAATATAGATGCAAAACCAACCAACAAACCCCCAAACTGCAGCCAGGCATTGATGCAGGATTTCTTTTTTTTTTTTTTTTTTTAAGATGGAGTCTCCCTCTATTGCCCAGGCTGGAGTGCAGTGGTGCAATCTCTGCTCACTGCAACCTCCGCTTTCTGGGTTCAAGCAATTCTCCTAACTCACCCTCCTGAGTAGACGGGATTACAGGCATGCACCACTACACCCAGCTAGTTTGTCTGTATTTTCAGTAGAGACGGGGTTTCACTATATTTGCCAGGCTGGTCTCGAACTCCTGACCTCAAGATCTGCCCGCCTCGGCCTCCCAAAGTGCTGGGATTACAGGCGTGAGCCACTGCGCCCAGCCAGGATATTTTCTTGATCCCTTCACGGGGCTTGCAACAGGGGCGTCCTTCGTGGGAAGGGGCATGGGAGCAAACAAGTGTGAGAACTGGAGCAAATGAGCTCGGGGAACTAGCTGACTGCTTAGCTGCTGGCAGGAGGAAACTCCACTCACCTGGGTATGCTAGGCTCCACCCCTCGCAGGAGGGAGCACACAGGTGAGCCGGTGCAGGAACCTGGCCGCTTTAGCACTGAGAGGAGACCACTTTGTGCAGGCCCTGCAGCGGCATCCAGGTGGGGGTGCCTGTGACCCCAAGACCCCAGAGACTATGTTGCAATGCTCTCTTAGCTCTGCTATCTGCAAAAAGCAGTGTGTATTACCTCAGTGGGCCTTTTGCCTCGTTGAGTGGGGTGGCTGCTGTCCTCCAGCAAGGGCAAAGGGCCAGTGTGACAGCTTTTTTGGGTACTGCACTTAGTGCATCCCGAATTCTTGTCCAGTACCCAAGAGGAATGAGAGTACATGGACAAATTGAAGGATGGTGAATATGGAGAATTTTATTAAGTGATGAGAGTGGCTCTCAGTGGAGAGGGGGGCTGGAAGGGGGCAGGAAGGGCAGATCACTCTCCCCTGGAGTTAAGTCAGCTCTCTACCTCTCTCTTCTGAAGCCAAGTTGCCTCTTTCTGACATCCAGCCACCTTCTTTGAGGTCAAGTTTCTTCTCCCTGACATCCAGCTGCTTCTCCTTTCTGCCAGCTGAGTCTGGGGTTTTTATAGGCACAGGATGGGGTGGGGTGGGCTGTAGGTAGTTTTGGAAAAGGCAACATTTGATTGGTAGAAAGACATTATTCAGAAGAATCAATTGGAAGAGAGTGGGCACACAGGGATGGAAGTTCTCACTTTGGGCCATGGGTTTCTGGCTTTTCGGCTCAAAGGTGGGGTTTTGCCAGACACTCACCCCTGTCTGCCTAGAATTCCTCTGCCTCCTGCCTGTCATTGTATCAGCATGTCATTATCTGAACTGCAGGAAAGAAAAAAAAAAAAAAACTTGAAATGAGCCAGTGAGACAGAGAGAAACACTTTACTTCTGCAGGAGCAAAGGTGAAATTACACCCAACTCCTCGGAAGTATTGCAGCAAGAAGATAGTGGAGTGAATCTGGATTCAAGATGGTGGTCTAGAGGAGGAACATCTGCCGCTGATAGTCAGGGACGTTGGGAAGTCTGGCCCACTCCCAGCAGATCTTGGAGGGAAGATTGAGCGTAGACTGAGGGAGGACACAGAGGAAACACTGAGCCCAAACAGGAGGAAGCTGGGAACCCTGCACACTGGAAATCATTCCCGGCTTCCAACGACTCCTGGGAAAGGGATGAGTTGAACAGGCAAGGAGAAACCTATTCCTGCCGTAGACCTCTGGAATTCTGGTAGTAGGAGACCCCACGAGCCCCACAGACACTTGAGCTGTGTATAGAGATTTTTGTCATTAGCTTGTAAATTTGAAAAAGTATTTTTATTATAAATACAAGGTATTTGTTATGTGTATTGCAAACAATATTTCTAATTTTGTGGATTGTACTTTCAATCTCTTGAAGTATGCACGTGCATGCACACACACGCAAACACACACACTTTTTTTATTTTTATTTTTTTTAAGAGACAGGGTCTCCTTATGTTGCCCAGGCTGGAGAGTGCAGTAGTAGCTATTCACAGGTGCAGTCACTAAACCCTACAGCCTTGAATTCCTGGGCTCAAATGATCTGCCTCAGCCTCTTGAGTACTGGGAATACAGACATGTGTTACTGCGTCCAGTCATAAAGTATATTTTGATGAAGGAAAATACTTATTTTCTCTGAGTTCAATTTTTCAATATTTTCTTTTATGGTAAATGATGCTTTTTGTGCCCAGCTTACAAAATGATTTATTTTGTTTGGCTAAATTTTTTTTTCTACTGTGTAATCATTTAGGGCATTCTTCATTCAATCCACAATCCATTTAGATTTTTTTTTCTTTTTGGTATGTTGTGCAGCATATCAAAAGATTTAGCCAACAATGCCTGTCTGATCTTGCCTGTTGTCTGCTTATACCGTTACAGCCCATAGTATATTAATGACAGTTGTTTTGTATTCTCAGTCTGATAATCCCAACATATTTGCCATATCAGAGTCCGGTTAAGATTTATTACAAAACTATCTCTTTTGCTGACTCAAAAGCCCTACATCAATATTAGAAAATTAAAAATAGCTATATGTATAAGAAGAGGGGGAAAGAAAATGGGGAGTAGAGAGAGGAATCATATAGAAAAATACTAAAAGCTAAATTAATAATTTAGCTGTTAGTATGGGTTTCAATGGACTCAGTGTCATTTATTCAAAGCAGTGCAAAATAAAACTTATGTTCTTGATGCCATAATTCCGGTCTCTTTCTAAATCAAGCATCCCTATATGCAAGGATTTTTTTATTTTACTCTCTTTCACTGATGATGTGTCTATCCTTTTTCCATTAATATAATTTCTTAATGTCTGTACATTTTTGATGAGTCTTGATATTTGTATATATTCTCTAAATTAGATTTTACATATTTTAGCATCATGATGACTATGCTTGCTCTTTCCATTTCTATATCAATTCTAGAATCATCTTCTCAATTTCCACAAAATAACATCACATGCATTATATGAGAGAATCACCCCAAATTTTCACACATTATTGAATATTGCAACCCATAAACATATCTATTAATATTTAGACTTCAAAATGCATTAGTAATGCTTCATAGTTTTGCTTACAGAAAACCTCCACATCATTCATAGATTTATTTAAAAGTGTTAACTTTTTAATGATGTCACTATAATTTACATCAATTTCAAAAAGTCTTTTACTAGTTCTGTCTTTCAGGAACTGACTTTTGCATATTGATTTTGTACCAAGTTATGTAGACAAATTCACATACATTTTAATAGTTATCAGCTGAAGGAAGGTCTATTTTGTTTTACTAAAGGTTTTTAAATTAATTTAGCTATTAGTATTTTTCTATATAATTCCTCTCTCCCCATTTTCTTTCTGCCTTTTCTTATACAGATAACTGTATTTAATTTTCTAATACTGATGTAGGGCTTTTGAGTCAGCAAACAAGATAGTTATATAATTTACTTCTGAAGTCTGTAAAGGCCTTAAATCAAAAATAAGTTGAAATTATAAGGTGAGTTGGGACATTTTTTTCTCTTTTCCCTGGCAGAGCTTTTGTGAGATTGGTATTAATCTGACCTTAAATTTGAAGAAAAAAAATCAGCAATAAATTAGAGCAAATACATCAACTACAAGATGTTTATATATCAAATTGAATTGGTTAATTGTTTAATATTCCTAAAACTTCAAATTCATTATCATGAACTAAGTGAAAATATGTTACTATTACCTTTTATGACATCATTCCTTTTTTCCTGATTCAGCTTTTTCATTGGTAAATTTTGCCTAGATTATTTTCAATCTGTTCAAATAACAACTCTTTATTGTGTTGATTTTTTCTATTATAGTCTTACCATATACACGATTGTTTTCTGTGGGTTTTTTTTTTATTATTTCCTTTCTATTTCCTTTAGGCTTAACTTAAACTTCCTTCTCAAAATTGGACTTATTATTGATTTTCAGATTTTCATATTTTTAATACATGTAGGTAAGAGTATATTAGTATTTCTCTAGTTATGACTTCCTGTTTATCCTATGTTTTAAAATGTTATATTTTTATTATCATGCATTTTAATTTTTTTATATTTTTAATCATAGGCTATTTAGTAGTGTCTTCTAACATCTCCCAAAATGCAGACGTTTGCTATTGTTTTCACCTTAATTATTTCTAATGTAATTGCATTTGAGCCAATTCATACTGTGTGATTCAAGTACTTGGAAATCTATCAAGACAGCAATTACAAATTTAGAAACGTTGTATCTCCCTGATGAACTGATCAAATTGTTATTAAATGCCTCTGTTTTTTCTGGTAGTGATTCTTGATTTACTATTTTATCTGACACAAATATAGCTATACAATTTTCCTTTTCTTAGAATATGATTGGCATATATTTTTCTAACTTCTTACTTTTAACCTGAGTACTAATATTGAATGTGTTTCTTTTGTAAGCAGTCTACGTACTGACATATTTACTTCATCTGAAAATATGCTTCTTTAATTTGTGTTTAGGTTTAAATACAATTTTACTATTAGATTTCCATTCATACCACATGACTTTTCTTCATTTTCTTTCTGGTATTTTCCAAAAATCTATTCAATTTTTCTCAGTGCTCCTTAATATGGTTTAGATGTTTATCTTTTCCAAATCTCAGATTTAAATGTGATCCCTTAATGTTGGATGTGGGGCCTGGTGGGAGGTGTTTGGGTCTCAGGGGCAAATCTCCCTCAGGGATGGCTTGGTGCCCTGGCTGTGGTAACTCATTACCACAAGATCTGATTGTTCCAAGGAGCCTGGGACTTCCTCCTTCTCTCTCTCTCTCTTGCTCCCCATCTCACCTTGTGACATGCCTACATTCCCTTCCTGTTCAGCTGTGAGTGAAAGTTTCCTGGGCCTCACCAGATGCTGAGAAGATGCTGGTGCCAAGTTTGTGCAGCCTGTGGAACAATTAGCCAAATACATTTCTTTTCGTTATAAACAACCTAGTCTCAGTTACTGCTTTACAGAAACACAAAATGAACTAACACACTCCTCTAGTTCATTATTGTATAGACTACACATTTTTTCTTCTTTCATATGTTACTCTAGTGGTTATAACATACATTCTTGACTTGTTAAAGTCTGATATAAATTAGTACCTAAATTACTGTATACTACTCAGACAATTCAAAAACCGTAACAACACTTGAATACCATTTGCATTTTGCTATTATTTTCATATGTTTATTCTGCATGTTTCAATCCCCAAAAGTTATTATATTTTAAGTTGCTAATATTTGCTTGAATTTACTCTTGCATTTGTTGTTATTTATTCTTCATTTCTTTCTACAACTCTGTATGCCCACCTGGTTTATTTATTTAGTTTTTCTGAAGCACCTCCTACAGCATTTGTTTCAATATGATTTACTGCTGATGAGTTCTCTTGGTTTTGCTTATTTAAGACATCTTTATTTCATTTTTCTGTTTAAAATGCTTTCCACTGGATTAGAGCTATTGGTTAGTAGTTGTTTTATTAATATTTATGCACTAAATATATCATCCCATTTTATTCTGTTCTCTATATTTTCTTACAAATGCGAGATGTCAGCTTTGCAGTTGCTCTCCTGGTGGGGAGGGGCGAGTGTGCGTGTGTGCGTGTGTATGTGTTCCTCTGCTGAAATCCACAAAGCTTTTGGAATCTGAGGCTTGAAGTCATCCATCATTTTTAGAAAATTCTGAAAGTGTCTCTTCAAATATTACTTCTTGCCCCACTCTTTTGTGTTTTTCTGCTAGTCTCCAAAGTAACTTATTTTAGATTTCTAACCATGTCTCATATGTCTACTATGTTGTTTCTCTGAAGTGTTTCTCCTTTTCTTCTTAAGGTCTCAAAAATTCTATATTTCTCACATTCCAATTCACCAGTCCTGTATTCAGCTATGCCTAATCCACTGTTCAATGGACCTATTTATTTTATTCTCAAGTTTATTTTTTGTATTTTTACATTCTAGAGTTTCCATTTTACTGTCCTTTAATAGACTGTAATGTCTGGAGAAATTACCCACTAGAATCGTGAATGATGATGATGGTGCTTAAAGTCTGTATCTGATTAACTCCAACTTTTATGTCACTTATAGATCTATTTCTATTGTTTTTAGAAATAGATTGTTTCTATTTTTATTTCACTTAGGTTTTCATTATTTGGTCTTAATTTTATGACAATTTCTACGATGTTTCTATTTAATTTCTGACTTTTTGTATCAAAATTTAACAAGACTAGTTTGGAGCTCTTTCTGATGTTATCACTTAACAGACAAGATTTCCTTTTCTTTCTGACAGGGAGTTAGAATAAGTGCATATATATTTAATATAATGTAAGGTTTAGATAGTTTGGAACTGAGCTATTTTGTGAGAGCTGGGCAGTCTCTGGCTTTACCATTATTTCCTTGCTATAGCGGGTCTGGGGTCCTCAGAAATATGAATAATTTCAGGGCCCCTCCTTGCCGACCTTTAAACTCCAAATCTTGTCACGTAGTTTTGTAAAATTATTGAAAGCAATACTTATCTTCGTGCTTCTTTGTTTACCTGACTCTAACTTTCTGGACATAGCACTAGTAACTGCAAATATCTTAAAGTAAAAAATATTGACTAAATTTCAAGCTCACCTAGAGGCATTTACTTTTCACTGGGATTTGGGACATCTCACATCTAGATGGCTTGGTAGCTCATTGATGACTTAAAACAGGTATTTTTGCTTGTTTGTTTCATTTTGTTCCGTTTTTCTAGCTTTCTGAGTTGCTTCCACAGCAATTTATTCCACTTACTATAGGTAGTAATGTGTATATGAATATTACTGTAAGTAGAAAATAGCTACATTTTCATGTTAGGTATCAAAAGGAGGTGTATTTTTCTGAATCAAAAATTCTGGAAGGAAGTTTTGTTGTTAATCTAACATAAGGTATGAAATTGACTAATATTTTATAAACAAAGTTATAGAAACGATGTGACTCACCCTCAAAAAAACATAGTTTTCAATGTTCAGACTGCCAATTAGAAGACATATTTTCCAATTCCTCATCAAGACTCTTTTTTTTTTTTTTTGAGACGGAGTCTCGCTCTGTCGCCCAGGCTGGAGTGCAGTGGCGCAATCTCGGCTCACTGCAGGCTCCGCCTCCTGGGTTCACACCATTCTTCTGCCTCAGCCTCTCTGAGTAGCTGGGACTACAGGCGCCCACCACCACGCCCGGCTAATTTTTCGTATTTTTAGTAGAGACGGGCTTTCCCTGTGTTAGCCAGAATGGTCTTGATCTCCTGACCTCGTGATCCACCTGCCTCGGCCTCCCAAAGTGCTGGGATTACAGGCGTGAGCCACCGCGCGCGGCCTGATCAAGACTCTTTACCATTCAAAGCTGTTAGAGATTGAACAAGCTTACAATTATTTTCTGGGTATTTCACAATCACTTGTGCATGTTTTCTACTCAAGAAACCATGACAATATTTGCTGGCTAATAGAATAAAAGTAATATTTCAAATAAATATTATATCATTACATACAGGTATATGGTAGTATACCATTTTAGTAGTGTACTTACTGAAAAGCAACTAAAGAAGAATGAACTATCTTGCAATAGTCACATCTTCTCACATTTACTTTGTCTTCTTTTCTGAAAGCACATAGCTTTATGTCCTGTAGCCAAATTGTTAAATCCCCATCTTTGCCTATGAAAATATATAGGATTGATTTAAAGCCAAATTCACACACACACACACACACACACACACACATACACCCTAAAACACATTGTTATCATTATCCAGCCTTAAAGCTTGTACCTGAGTCTCCCACCAACTCTACCTATCCTCCCCAACAACACTTCAGGAAAGTGTGCTTGTAGTGAGTTATGTCATGAATCCGTGACATAGAAAAATACACAACGCACAACTTTCCCTTTTCATTACTTTGTTCCAGAATCCATTATCAATTACTTTTGTCTTATAAAAACAGGTATCAACATCCAAATAACTTAAGACATTTAATAAGAAAAGTCAAACAATGTGTGGGAATAATTTCTTTTAAGAAAAGCTTTCATAAAAATAAATCCTTTACTATACCAGGGATAGCATTAATTTTTATGTGTGAAAGATTCTGAAAGCTAAAGCATAAGAAAAAAGAAAAACTTCCACTTGTTTGTATCCTCTTTTATTTCATTGAGCAGTGGACAGGAGTTTATTCATGATTTGGCTCTCTGTTTGTTATTGGTGTATAAGAATGCTTGTGATTTTTGCACACTGATTTTGTATCCTGAGACTTTGCTGAAGTTGCCTATCAGCTTAAAGAAATTTTTGGCTGAGATGATGGGGTTTTCTAGATATACAATCATGTCACCTGCAAACAGGGACAATTTGACTTCCTCTTTTCCTAATTGAATACCCTTTATTTCCATCTCCTGCCTGATTGCCCTGGCCAGAACTTCCAACACTATGTTGAATGGGAGTGGTGAGAGAGGGCATCCCTGTCTTGTGCCATGCTCATGGATAGGAAGAATCAATATCGTGAAAATGGCCATACTGCCCAAGGTAATTTATAGATTCAATGCCATCCCCGTCAAGCTACCAATGACTTTCTTCACAGAATTGGAAAACATTACCTTAAAGTTCATATGGAATCAAAAAAGAGCCCACATTGCCAAGTCAATCCTAAGCCAAAAGAACAAAGCTGGAGGCATAACGCTACCTGACTTCAAACTATACAACAAGGCTACAGTAGCCAAAACAGCATGGTACTGGTACCAAAACAGAGATGTAGACCAATGGAACAGAACACAGCCCTCAGAAATAATGCCACATACAGCTGATATAGACCAATGGAACACAACAGAGCCCACGGAAATAATGCCACATATCTACAACTATCTGATCTTTGAGAAACCTGATAAAAACAAGAAATGGGGAAAGGATTCCCTATTTAATAAATGGTGCTGGGAAAACTGGCTAGCCATATGTAGAAAGCTGAAACTAGATCCCTTCCTTACACCTTATACAAAAATTAATTCAAGATGGATTAAACACTTAAATGTTAGACCTAAAACCATAAAAACCCTAGAAGGAAACCTAGGCAATACCATTCAGGACACAGGCATGGGCTAGGACTTCATGTCTAAAACACCAAAAGCAATGGCAACAAAAGCCAAAATTGACTAATGGGATCTAATTAAACTAAAGAGTTTCTGCACAGCAAAAGTAACGACCATCACAGTGAACAGGCAACCTACAGAATCAGAGAAAATTTTTGCAACCTATTCATCTGACAAAGGGCTAATATCCAGAATCTACAATGAACTCCAACAAATGTTACAACAAAAAAAAACCCCATCAAAAAGTGGGCAAAGGATATGAACAGACACTTCTCAAAAGAAGACATTTATGCAGCCAATAAACTTATGAGAAAATGCTCATCATCGCTGCCCATCAGAGAAATGCAAATCAAAACCACAATGAGATACCGTCTCATGCCAGTTAGAATGGCGATCATTAAAAAGTCAGGAAACAACAGGTGCTGGAGAGGATGTGGAGAAATAGGAACACTTTTACACTGTTGGTGGGACTGTAAACTAGTTCAACCATTGTGGAAGTCAGTGTGGCGATTCCTCAAGGATCTAGAACTAGAAATACCATTTGACCCAGCAATCCCATTACTGGGTATATACCTAAAGGATTATAAATCATGCTACTATAAAGACACATGCACACGTATGTTTATTGCAGCACTGTTCACAATAGCAAAGTCTTGGAACCAACCCAAATGCCCATCAACGATAGACTGGATAAATAAAGTGTGGCATATATACACCATGGAATACTATGCAGCCATAAAATAATGAGTTCATGTCCTTTGCAGAGACACGAATGAAACTGGAAACCATCATTCTCAGCAAAGTAACACAAGAAGAGAAAACCAAACACCACATGTTCTCATTCATAAGTGGGAGTTGAACAATGATAACACATGGACACAGGGAGGGGAATGTCACACACTGGGGCCTGTCGGGGGGTGGGGGCCTGGGGGAGGGATAGTATTAGGAGAAATACCTAATGTAAATGACGAATTGATGGGTGTAGCAAACCAACATGGCACATGTATACCTATGTAACAAACCTGCACGTTGTGCACATGTATCCCAGAACTTAAAGTATAATAAAAAAATAAGTAAAATGAAAAACAGTCAAGATGAGGAATAAAAATTATACTGCCAGAAAACACATGAAGAAATGCTCATCATCACTGGCCATCAGAGAAATGCAAATCAAAACCACAGTGAGATACCATCTCACACCAGTTAGAATGGCCATCATTAAAAAATCAGGAAACAACAGGTGCTGGAGAGGATGTGGAGAAATAGGAACCTTTTTACACTGTTGGTGGGACTGTAAACTAGTTCAACCATTGTGGAAGTCAGTGTGGCGATTCCTCAGGGATCTCGAACTAGAAATACCATTTGACCCAGCCATCCCATTACTGGGTATATACCCACAGGAGTATAAATCATGCTGCTATAAAGACACATGCACACGTATGTTTATTGCGGCACTATTCACAATAGCAAAGACTTGGAACCAACCCAAATGTCCAACAACAATAGACTGGATTAAGAAAATGTGGCACATATACACCATGGAATACTATGCAGCCATAAAAAATGATGAGTTCGTGTCCTTTGTAGGGACATGGATGAAACTGGAAAACATCATTCTCAGTAAACTATCGCAAGGACAAAAAACCAAACACCGCATGTTCTCACTCATAGGTGGGAATTGAACAATGAGAACTCATGGACACAGGAAGGGGAACATCACACTCCGGGGACTGTTGTGGGGTAGGGGGAGTGGGGAGGGACAGCATTAGGAGATATACCTAATGCTAAATGACGAGTTAATGGGTGCAGGAAATCAACATGGCACATGGATACATATGTAACAAACCTGCACATTGTGCACATGTACCCTAAAACCTAAAGTATAATAAAAAAGAAAAAATTACTATAAAAAGCAAGAGGAAATTGATAGCAACATTACAGAGATAACTAAGCTAAGAGAAAACTTCTCATGCCGGGAAAGAAGTGGTAAGATAAAACAACTACATTCAATGGAAGGAAGGAGTTGCAGTATGGTCTTGTGTAATAGACAGCCCATGCGCATTAGTAATGTCAAAATCTGTTTCTTCAGCTCTATTCACAGCCAGAAGAGTAGAAAGAGTGAAAATAATAGAAGAGCCCCACTTAGAATCTGAACCTTGGGAATGAAAAGTCACTAAAATGGAAGAAAGAAGTACAAAAAAAAAGAGATGGATCTTGTAATCTCACAATAGGCATGAGCTACTACTGCACAATAATACCCTGAGGTTATACGGTGTGTGTGCTGTAGGAGAAATGTATCAATGAGGGAATCATGTGGACTTCCTGCTTCCTTCCGAATGTTATTTAAATACCCTTTGTCTTTCCCACTGACACGAAAGAATGGACCTATAAGAACACATTCATGTGATACAATGTTTTTGAAATATTAATTGATGTTTTACTCCTAAACTTGCCTTGTACGTTCTTCCCCCTTTTCATCACTTTATTTAATGAAACAAGTCTGGAATTATTACCTCATCATGATAAGGGAATGTGAATTGGATGGAAAACAGGAAATACTCTGCAGGTCTCTAGTAACTTTTATTTCCAAAATACTAAAGCCCTTAAAAATTTCAGACGACCTCTGAAATAACTTAATGTTTTGACAAGTAATGTTTGAGGTTGGCAGAATTTTTCTCTGGAACAGTGTCTCTTAACTGGTTACAATTTTTCCTCCCAGGGAATATTTGGCAGAATCTGAAGGCATTTCAAATGTTACCACAAAGCTGGGGTAGGGTAGCGTTATTGGCATCTTGTGGGTTGTACCAGGGATGCTGGTAAGCATCTACAATACGCAAGACAGCCTCCCCCACCCCCGCCATCAAATAATTATCCAGTCCAAAAGGTTAAGAATAACAAGGCTGAGAAACTTTGATCTAAAGAGACTGAAGAATAGTTTCTTAGTTGTCTGGGACGACAGAGGCTGTGGGGATAATAATGAGTAAGGGCAGTGGCAGATTGTGAAGGAAAAACTCTTTCTCTGGGAGAGCCCTGGATGCTGGGAGGTCACCTGTCTCACAGATTGACACCTAGAGGCACGGGAACATCACAGTAAAGGAAGAAGTGTGCCCTGGGTTCAGGCCACTGGGATCTGAGCCAGGCAGAAGTGGTGGTGCTCCAGCATGTCAGGCAAGCCCCAGAATGAGCTGACGTCTAAGGACACAGGAGAGGAAGAGGGGACTGGAGCTGACTGTGCTGGGCGAAACAGGGAGGGGCATTTTAGTGAAGAGCCTGAATGAAGAGAGGATTCAGACAGAGGCCAGGGTTGCACTTTAATCCCCCAGTTCTTCTACAGAGCTGTGGTGTGAGGTATAGAAAGCTGATCCCTAGAAGAGAACAAACTGTCTTGTAAGGGAAAAGAGGGTCACGTTCAGCAACAGCGCAACTTGTGTCCCTGGAAACCAATAAAGTTTATCGAAACATTTTGTATTAAGAAAAATTTTCTTAGAAATAAGTTGAAAACATTCCAATTTTAGATAATGACATTTAGGCAAGGGCTGTTGCTGTGCATGCCAAATGTTAAAATTTCTAAAGTGAAATTTAAAAATAATGGATTAGGAAACAGAAAGTTACTTCACTTTTCCCAAGTACAAGGTTTTCAAAATCAGGCTATTGATGGCTTAAAAGTCTGAATATGGTTTGTTACTGTTGTTGTTTTGCTTTGGTCTTGAGTTTAGTTTTTGTTTTAAATTAGACATTTTAATTCAAATAGCTGGGGTTGAAAATACTGAAAGAATGCCATTATGCAGATTTGCAGCTATTCATTTTCCTTCTGCCCTGAAGACTTCCGGCAGACCTTGGAGGAAGGATGGTAGCAGAATAGAAGTTATCTGAATCACTCGACCTCCTTATAATTTATATGATTTTTTGGTACGGATATTAATGTCATAAAACTCTTTGAAAGCCTGCACTATTTAAATTTTTAAAATATCAAATTCACCAAAAGTGAGAAGGAAAAGCTTTATAGCATAGTAACTAAACTTACTAAGCACTAAGTATGTGGCAACCATTGTATTAGGACTTTGCATGTGATATCTTAATACTTGTGGTGACACTATGAGGAAGCTCATGTAACTATTCCTATTTTAGACACGAAGAAACTGACATGCAGAGATATTTAGTGACTTAAGATCACAAAACTAAGAGCAGATATCAGTAATCAAACCTAAGTAATCTGATTTCAGAGCATTTTGCTTTGGCTTAGAGCCACCCTTCACTCAAGGATGAAAGGTTTTCAGAATTTGCCAAATAACATTTCTATATATAGCCCCATTGACTAGGACTACTTATTAGCTGCAAGGAGACCTAGAATATTAGAAATATTAGAATAAATATTTCTTGTATCCCTGTATATAACATTATCTCCCTCTTTCCCTCACAGTAGAGGAATCAATATCGATGAACCCGTCTAGATCACCTATCCTGTGCCAGATTTTCTACAGGATACTTGGTTAATATTTAAATAACTCATCTATTAAAATGGTTTAGATATAAAATAAAATTTTATTGTCAAAAAATGTCCTTTACCTTAACAAGTTCTTCTATAGAAATGATTGACCCATATTTCCAAGATAAAGATAGATAAGGATATAAATCATACCAACTTTTAGGTAAAACTTCAGCACTCATGAGATTAATGACTAAAAATACTCTGTACAATCTGTGCAAATGTCGTCTTTGTCATGTAAAACCTAATATATTTTGTGATTTTTGTAGAATGCATGCTCTTTTTCTTGGTGTGTTAATTGGTTTGAACTAAGTACTGCTTAATGGCAGAGTTCAAGGTCTTCACCACCATTTTTCCTTATTGCTGCTATATAGGGCCTGTAGGTATCTTACAATATGCCACTTTTATGAACTTTCAAGTGTTTTTAAATAATTTTTCAGAAACAATTCTGTCCCCTTCCCCTCTCCTCCCTTCTCCTTCTCCTTTTCCTTCTTTCTTCTTTCTCCTTCTTCTCCTCTTTTTTAGATAGGCAACCAAGATACAATTCTGAAGACTTGGACCTCTTTTTTCAATATATTTAAATCTACTTCCTTTTCTTTTCTCATTGCGTTGTAAATTTTTTATTCATGTTAAATCAGAGAGGTACTAGCTGATATTATTGCCTAGCGCTAATTTTAGTGATACCAAGTGAGGAGTTTAGCTCTTAAATTTAAAACTTACCATCAACAATATGTCTCAGAAATTATGTTTGAAATCTGAAGATTTACAGACAGAGCCTAGGAGGTCTCTGGAATTAGTATACGGTATGAACTGCCAGAAGCAGCGGTCCAGGATCAAAAAGCAAAAAATGTGGTCAGAGACAAGTGCAAGACTCACTAAATCAGTGTGAAGGAAAAGAGACTAAACACTAGAGAAGGACCAGACCAACCATATTTTCAGGAGAAAAATGTGATGTGACTGGTTGCTATTGAATAATGATCAGTAACACTAAAACTATAGACCAGTTAGAAGAGATTATTACTTGTCATTTTTTTCTCAATGTGTTTATATTCAAGATGTTAATACATAATAAAAATTCTTTGCCCGATCCTCTATTGTTGTATTGTAGGTAATCCAAATTTAATAATAAAACATGCATTCTTTAAGAGAGAAGTTCAGGAACCAATAAGACATTGTAGTGACCATTCTGGTGAATTTATTTAGAAAGTGAAATAATACATTTACACAATTATTTGTCAGGAAAAGTACTGCTGTGATTACTGCAATAAATAGACCTACAAGTACATCAGATAGAAAAAGTGTACTTTCTTGTGTACTGTTCTAAAAAAAAGTATATTTTCTTATTACTGTGTTTTCAAAATGTTTATACTGTCATATTCATGAGAACATTAAATATTTTGTACCTTAAAAAGAACGTGATTTGCAAGCAGTGCCAGAGCTGTTGATCATTCATCCACTCACATAATTTCCGTATTTGACAATTCACTATATGCAATTCTGTATTTTTATTTCTGCAGATAATCACGGATAGTTAAGAGTAAACAGATTTTCTTCCTTCCAAATGACTGTGGTGCTAACATACTTGAAAATGTAACTACCAATATAATATTTTCTCTTCAACAAAGACTTTCAGCAAATCTGTCAACCTGAAATGCCTGTTTGAATTCTGAGTGCTATTTTAATTCTTCCGTAATTGGATCAAAAATTACACTTTTATTTCGGTGTAACCTAGTAAATGTCTATCTTAGGTAACAAACTGAATTATGGTACTGTGCTTTTTATAGCTGTTCCTAGTGATCTGCTCACAATTTTCTGGGAAGCTTGTATCACTGCTCCACATGCATGTTATAAGGAAGGTGATGTCTCTATAACTTTTATGAGTTCTCTCATTTGTTGATCTGTCTCTTGTGAAAGCACTCGGGTATCTTTTCTTTCTTAACATCTGTCTTTATTTATTCAAATTATTTAGGATTTAATTTCCACTTCTATGTGTTTTTTTAATCTATTCTAATGTTACCCAACTGTTATGACTGCATAGACATACTGTTTTGAGTGTGTTATTTTTAAATGTTGAGGAATGGAAAGCATACTAAAGAGGTTATTTATTCAAACAGAATGAAATGGGCAAGAGAAATTCGACTGTCTCCCAGCATGATTTTCTGATGTCCACAATAGCCCTGAGAAGCCAGACAGTTCCACAGGGGGCTTTCAGGCTATTCGTTTTGAGTCTTTATTGCTATAACTGATTATTTTGGAAAAACCGTTTTTTCCCTACAAGGCTTTGATAGGATGTAGCCTCACTAAATTACTAATATGAAAATGAAAATATTAGTAATTTTAATGCAAATTCCGAACACATTTGTGGAGATGAAATTTACAAAATAGCATAGATGTGAAAGGTTCTAGATAGAATTTAATTGGAAATTGTTTTACTGACCTTTTTAAATATACATCACCACCTTAATCACCACAGCTGAGTGATGGGAAGGAATATACATTTATTATAATATGTCAGCATATGAGTGCCTGTCAACTTTTCCTTTTTTCCAGCTGAGCCTTCTGATATGTTAAGCATGTGTTTTCTTAGATTCTGTCTTGAGATGAATGAAAAGTGACCTCTCCATCCTAGGTTCATAAAACAGGTAGATATCTTTATATGAGTCGTACTTGCTCTATCACGACACAATTTCCAAACATCTGTTAAACTTGATCTCCATTTATTAACAATGCTTGGATTAAGCTAATTCTGTAAGTTCTTACTTCAAAGCATAGCTTTTAAGAAAATATGCATTGGACAAATAAGTACATGAAAAGAGGACTGACATATGTCATCAGGGAATTGCAAATTAAAAAAAGATATTTATTAGAACGGCCAAAATCCAAAATGCTGACAACACCAAATCCTAGCAAGAATGTGGAGCAAAAGGAACTCTCATTCATTTTTTTCTGGGAATGTGAAATGGTACAGACACTTTGAAAGATAGCTTGAAAGTTTCACACAAAAATAAACATACTTTTACCATATAATCCAGCGATTGTGCTCCTAGGTATTGATACAAGTGAGTTGAAAGTGTATGTCCACGTAAAAACTAGCACATGAACATTTATAACAACTTTATACACAACTGCCAAAATGTGGATGCAGCCAACATATCCCTCCATAGCTGAATAGATAAATAAATTGTGGTACTTCCAGACAATAGAATATTCTTAGAGCTGAAAACAAATGAGCTATCAAGATTTGAAAAGTCAAGGAGGAAAGAGAAACACATATTGTTAAATGAAAGAGGACAATCTGCAAAGGCTATGCACTATATGATTCCAATTTTATGGTATCTTGGATGAAGCAAAACTATAGAAACAAAAGATTTGTGGTTGCCACAGATTTCCGGGCAGATAGGGAAGAATAAACGGAGCACAGAGGATTTTTAGAGCAGTGTAACTATTCTATATAATACTACAATGGTGGCTACGTGACATTATACATCTGGCAAAATCCACAGAACGTACAACACAAAGAGTGAACTCTATATGCATCCTATAGACGATGTGTCAATATTGGCTCATCAATTGTATAATAACAGCTGTACCACACTAATCCAACAGGTTACTAATTGGGGGAAACTCTGTGTGGGGGTGGGGGTGGGGTGGGTATAAAGGGCTATTGGTAGGGAGAGGTATATCAGAACTCTTTTTTTTTTTTTTTTTTTTTTTTGAGACGGAGTCTGGCTCTGTCACCCAGGCTGGAGTGCACTGGCGCAATCTCGGCTCACTGCAAGCTCCGCCTCCCGGGTTCACGCCATTCTCCTGCCTCAGCCTCCCGAGCAGCTGGGACCACAGGCGCCCGCCACCACTCTCTTCACTGTCTATGCAACTTATCTGTACATTTAAAAGTTTTCAAAAAATTGCCTATTATAATAATTAGAAAATTGTTCGATAAAAGTGTTCTGCAAAATCTGATTATATCTTCAATCATTACAAGGCATTTAAAAATTATTTTCCCCCACAGAGAGTTGTAATTAAATTTATTACTTAATGCTTTCGCTTACAACTTCCAGTAGGAAAACCCCATTGATTGAGAGTGTCCGATTTCAAGTTTAATTGAAGAATAAACTTCTTCCAAACTGCTGAATATATGGTCTGAGATCCTTTCACCCAAGCATTCACCGTTTCCTGGGGTTCAGAGGGAATATGATAAATTTTATTATATGTAGGCAAAGAGAACGCAATGAGTACTGTGGTGCAGCCCTGCTTGTAGCCAAACTTTTGCCTTTCTCCCTGATTCAGTGATATCAACTGGTTGCTTGAAATTGGTCATGGTGGAACATTGCACCACGAACATTAGTAAATGTAGAAATCAGCTGTTTTATTTCATTTTAGAAAGAGAGCTTATCAGAACAGAACTGGTTAATACAATATCTCAAATTTATAAGAAATTTTCCCCCATGTTTAAATATATTATAGAAAAAGCTTTTTCCTCAGGAAACAGAAGAGGAGCTTTGATGTCAATTTTTTTCCCAAGAAAAACACCATTTTTTTCGACATCATCGTATCCTCTCCATATTCTAGAACCATAATAATAGTTTGCTTTGGAAGTTTATAAATTGTATTATTATTACAGAAATAAATCTGAAAAGCCATAAAAGCCTACAGATAATACTAACTTGGGATTAGCAGAGATGTCCAGAAATGGTGAATTGGAATAATGGAAGGAACTGAAAGACAAATGCCAGAGGAACTCAAGCATTTCTGCCTTAATGTAACTGTCAAAAACTACGTATGAAAGGGTTATGAGAGAGAATACTATAAATGGTTGGTTTGTTGGATGTCTCATTTACTCCATGGCTTCTAAAGCCTATATGAAGCTTATACAACTTCAAATTGCATATTGAAACAAATAGAGCACTGGGTTGTGGAATTCCAAGTAACAAGATGAATGAAAATGGTGGTAAATACAAAGAAAAGGTATCTAGGGACTTACTGCAACAAATATGTAACTTTGATTATTGATAGCAATTAATACATTCTTTTAAAACAAACAAGAAAACAACTGCACCAGGTATCAAAAGCACAAGTGTTTTCTGGCAAAATTAATTCCTAGCTAATAAGAATTCTTAACTAGTTCAATGTAATGATGAGACTACAAAGTCCAGTGGAAAGGGCAACAATGCCTGAGAAAGCTGAGACAGGCTGCACATTGAAAAGAATCTTTGAGCTGCGTCTTGGAAGATGAAGAGGAAGTTGATAACTAGAAAAGGAAGTTGATACCTACACAAGGAGACTTTTCCAGACAAAGGGGAAATATATGTTGGGATATAAAACTATGTGAAAGGACATAGTATACTTGACCAGAATATGAAAGAAGTTTAAGAGAAGATGTCAGGAAATAAGATGAAAGCCATATATATTCATGGGCCACGGAACACCAAGATTAAGTAGCGCCAAAGTATGCTGTGGCCTTTTGCATGTTGTTGAAGCTTTATTAAGAAATGATCCTTATGTTCATCTTTCATGAGATACCAAAGTTATGGAAAAAAAAAAAAAACTTAAAGGGTTAATTCAACCAGATACTCATTCAAAATACGAATTCCCTTTCCAATACACTTACACAAAATATTTCCATTTGTTCCACATCTTCTCCAACACTTGATACTGTCATATTGCTAGTTTTTGTTGTTTTAATGTTGTATATATCACAGTATCTCAATTTTGATTTTATTTTGTAATTGCCTGATGGCAATGATAACATTTTTCATATGTTTATTGACTTTAAATATTCCCATTTTAAAGGTTAGAGACATTTATATATATATATATTTTAATTAACTGGCAGAAGGTCTTTATATACTTTGGATAAAGATCTTATTTGTTTTTGAACTATGGATTAAAAATTTCTACTCCCAACATGTAGCTTGCTTTTTCATTCAATTTATTCTATTAATAGTGTTGTTTGATGAACTAAAGTTACAATTTATAAATTATTTTCTCTACGACTAATGTTTTTTCTAACTTGCATAATAAATTTTGCTGACTTGAAGATCATAAAGCTATTATCCTACACTTATATTGCATTTTTGCTTTATCTTTATATTTATGACATTTATTATCTATGATCTGTCTGGAATTAATTTCTTGCATGCCATGTGGTAAGGGTCAAAGTTATTTTTTCCACATGAATTCACTTTATGAGAACACACTCTCCCAGTAGTTCGCAATGTAAATTTGTCACAAATGCATATTTGTGGTCTGTTGTGGACTCTACATTCTATTCCATTTATCTAGTGTTCTATCATGATATGATTATATTGTTAATAATGTCTATATATGTAATAATTTTGATCATCTGTAGTTTAAATCTCCAAAATTTATAAGTAATTTTCCAAATTATCCTGGCAATTTCTATCCCTTTTGCTATACCACCAACATTGCTATAGTGGCTTGTCAATTAATACAAAGCATCATACTAATACTTGTTTGAAATAACTGGTACTATTTAAGTCAATTGTGAAAGAAAGTAATATATTTTCAATATTGATTCTTTCAATCTATAAATCTGATATACTTAAGCCTTTTCAAATTTATCACAATGAAGTTTTATGGACTATAAAGGACTTAAACTTCTATACTTATTTTTAGATATGTGATAATTTATGATGTTATTACAAATGATGTCTTAAAATCACATATGCTAATTGTTTGCTGATGCTATATGGACTTTTTTTGTAAATTAATCTTATATACAAACAAAAATTCTGACAAAAAAACTTAATAATATTGTATCCCTTTGTACATTTTACATGTAAAATTATTTAGACTAGTGGCTTAATTTTTTTTGTCTGTTTAGTTAGCTAAATAATATAGTATCAAGTGGAGTAAAAGTTATGGTAAAGATCATTCATACAATGTTCCTGATAGTAAGACAGTATTTGCAGTATATCATTGAATATAATACATGCTGAGTTTTTTCTCAACTATAATTTATTGTATTGAAGATTTCCCTATCCATAGTTTGCTGAGGTTCTATCATGAATGAGTGCTTTTTTGGGTTCTACTGGAGTGATCCAATATTTTTCATTTATTCTGTTGATGTGGTGAATTACATAGATTGATTTTTAATGTTAAAAATTCATTCCTAGAATTAACACAACTTGGTTGTGGTGTATTAGCCATATGATACATTGATAGATAAAACACACTTATATTTTGTACAAACTGTTTGTATCTACATTCTTGAGAGAACTTGCCCTTTAATTTTCACTTATGTGTATGTTCTTATTAAAAGAGGATACTCTAGGCTAATAAAGATATTTGAGAATTGCTCTCTTTTCCAGTATTATCTGAAAGAGTACATGTAAAATTATTTTTTCATTAAATTTTTGAAAACAAAAAAAATTGAAGCAATTTTGGATTTTTAGGAATGCTTTTTTAATTTTTAATATACATTTTATTTTGAGTAATTATAAAAGTTGCAAAGATAATACGGAGTTTCCTCAGATATTTATTCATCTTCTCATGTTAACATACTCATAGCACATTTTTCAAAACTAAAAATGTAATATCAGTGCAACATTAATAAATGAAACAGAGACTTTATTCAGATTTCACCAGCTTTTCCACTAATACCCTTTTCTCTTCCAGGATCCAATATGGGATGTGACATAGCATTTAGTTATCATGTTTCCTCAATTGTTGGTCTGTGACAGTTTCTCACTCTTTGCTTGTTTTTCAAGACAGTGATACTTTTAAAAAATATTTTTCAGGTATTTTTTAGAATGTCCCTTTATTTGAGTTTGTGTGATGTTTTCTCATGGTTGTATTGGGGTTGTGGATTTTGAGGATGAATACCACAGAGGGCAAGGTACTCTTCTCATTGCATCACATGATAGCAACATAACTTACTACTGGTGATGATAACCTCAGTTGCTTTGTCGAGGTGAAGGTACCAGACTTCTCCACTGTAAAGTTACTCTTCTTGCCTTTCCATACTTTTTTTTTCCTTTTTTTTTTGTTTTTTGTTTGTTTGTTTGTTTGTTTAACTAGTAAGTCCAGCTCACAGCTACACTCACAGGGAGAAGAATTAAGTTTTACCTCCTGGTAGGAAATACCTACAAAATATCTACATAAATTACTTGGATTTTTTTCTAGAAGGAAGGTGTGTTCCTTCTCCTTATTTATTTACTCAATGAATTTTGTGTATCAATATGGATTGATATTTATTTAATACCATAGGTTATAATCCAATACCATGTTATATATTTAATTGCTCAAATTAGTCCAGCTTTGGCCATTAGAATCTCTGATAGGCTTCTATATCATTTTGAAATGTTCCTAAAAGTTATTTTTTTGTTTCAACACATTAACTTTTAGTAATAGAAAGTGACCCAGGGTCATCATGTATTTTTCCTTGCCCCAGGTGTAGCATTGGTAATTACTTGCAGAATTTCCAGTTCCTTCAACTGGAGAATGGATATATAGAAACTAAATCCTCAGTACTGGGTGTGCTTATTTTTACAAATGTGTCACTATTTCTAGATCCTCTCTAATATATACCACATTTGTAACAGGCTATTTTCCCTTCTGTGGTTCCTCAACAGTCTGGTTGGTTTTTACATTTTCTTACATTAAATTTCGCTCTTGGTGATTGATATAAAGTTCAACAGTGTTGACAAATATATAAAGTCATGTAGCACCAATCAAGTATCATACAGAGGAGTTAAATAACCCTAAACATTTCCCTGTGAATTGTTTTTGTAGCAAACACTTTGTCTTCTCCAAAAAAGAAAAACAAACAAACAAACAATTTTTCATGCCAATAGTTTGGCCTTTTCCAGAATGCTATATGTATGGAATAATGTGACGTGTAGTCTTTCAAATCTAGCTTTCTTTTTTCAAAATGTGCCTGAGATTCAGCTATATTTTTACTGCATCAAAAGCTAATTTCCCTTTATCACTGAATAGTATAAAGTATTGTTTCACACATCACTCATCTGTTGAACAAAATCTTAGTTACTTACAGTGTTTTAGAGATTGTAAATAAAACTTCTATAATCCCCCATGGACAAATTTTTGTCTGAACATAAGTTTTAAATTCATATATGTAAATACATATATGAATTTAAACGTAAGTTTTAAATTCATGTATGTAAATTCATATATGTAAATACCTTGCAGTGTGATTGCTAAGATTGCAGTATAAGCCTACTACTAGTATCAACATATTACAATTCCAAGCAGCATACAGATACCTTATCGTCATTTACATTTCTTTATCCATTTCTTTTTATAACTGTCTGAAATATTACCTATACATACATTGAGAACTAAAGTCATAGTATAATTTTAGCTTTTGACTGTCAAACACAATCTTAAAATCTCCAGAGGAGAACACTCTGTTATACTTATTTACATGTTTATCCTTTCCATTATTCTTTCTTCATTCTTGATGTTTTATATATTCTTTCATTACAATTTGTTTTGTTTGCTCCTCCCCAGCAGATCTTGTGCGTGTAACTCCCACCTCCAATCCTCTCACTATCGAGACGACAACTCCCCCACATTTGAACCAAGACCAACAGAAGTGAGCCAGGAAATGCATTCTGTATCCAAGCAAGTTAGCTACCTACTAAAAGATTTGTAAAGAAACCATCATCTTATAGCATAATACACAAAATGTTCAAGGAAAAGTCTAAACTTGCTTGTAACTCTAAGAATCAGGTGTATCAGTCAAGGTTTAACAAGAAAAGCAGAACTTGTAGGAGATGTATATTATGAGGTTTATTGCAAGAAATTGGCTTACCTGATTGTGGAGACTAGAGAAATTTAAATTCATATGACACTTGTCAAGAAGAGCATGTTGGAGCTATTGTACGTGGACTATAGCCATTGTCCAGAGACTGTTTGTAGGCAAGCTTCAACTATGTTTTTATGGCCCTCTAACTGATCAAATCAGGGCTTACTAAGAGTATTTTAAATTGTCTTCCTTACTTACGGTCAATTGATTGTAAACTTTAATCACATTTACAAAATACAGTCATGAAAACACATAAATTAGTGATTTATTGAATAACTGGGGACTATAGCATAGCCAAAAAAACACCTCAATATCGCCGTTATATATTTAAAAAACCTCTCAACTGGAATGAGAAAATATAGTTAATGAACACTAACACTAAGATGACACACGTGGTGAAATTACTGGCAAGAATTTCAAAATAGCTATCATAAAAACACTCTAAAATGCAATTGCAAACCCTTTAGAAACAAATTTAAAATATCAACAATCTCAGCAAAGAAATGGATGATATAAAGAACCAAATGAAATTTTAGGATTTAAAAATACAATAATCAAGGCCAGGCTCGGTAGCACACACCTGTAACCCCAACACTTTGGGAGGCTAACACGGGTTGCTTGAGTTTAGGAGTTTGAAACCAGTCTTGGAAACATGGCAAAACCCTGTATCTACAAAAAATACAAATATTGATGGAGTATGGTGGTGCACACCTGTAGTCCCAGCTACCCGGGAGGCTGTGGTTGGAGGATCACCTGAGCCTGGGAAGTCAAGGTTGCAGTGAACCATCATTGTGCCACTGCACTCCAGCCTGGGTGACAGAATGAGACACTGCCTAAAATAAATAAATCGACAAGCAAACAATAATGAAAATTAAAAAGAAAACAACCTCATTGAATGCTCAATAGCAGCATGTAGATGGCAGAGGAAACAATCAATGAAGTTGAAGAGAGAGCAATGGAAATTATGCAGTCTGGGAGGTGGAGCCAAGATGGTTGAATAGGAACAGCTCCGGTCTCCAGCTCCCAGCCTGAGAGACACAGAAGACGGGTGATTTCTGCATTTCTGCTTGAGTTACCAGTTTCATCTCACTAGGGAGTGCCTAACAGTGGGTGCAGGACAGTCGGTGAAGTGCACTGTGTGTGAGCCGAAGAACGGCGAGGCATTGCCTCACTCGGGAAGTGCAAGGGGTCACGGAGTTCCCTTTCCTAGTCAAAGAAAGGGGTAACAGACAGCACCTGGAATATTGGGTCAGTCCCACCCTAATACTGCGCTTTTCCAACAGGCCTGGAAGACGGCACACTAGGAGATTGTGTCCCGCACCTGGCTCGGAGGGTCCTATGCCCATGGAGTCTCGCTGATTGCTAGCACAGCAGTCTGAGATCAAGCTGCAACGCGGCAGCGAGGCTGGGGGAGGGGCGCCAACCATTGCCCAGGCTTGCTTAGGTAAACAAAGCAGCCAGGAAGCTCGAACTGGGTGGAGCCCACCACAGATCAAGGAGGCCTGCCTGCCTCTGTAGGCTCCACCTCTGGGGGCAGGGCACAGACAAAAAGTCAGCAGGAACCTCCTCAGAATTAAATGTCCCTGTCTGACTGACAGCTTTGAAGAGAGTAGTGGTTCTCCCAGCACACAGCTAGAGATCTGAGAACGGACAGACTGCCTCCTAAAGTGGGTCCCTCACCCCTGAACAGTCTAACTGGGAGGCACCCCCCCAGTAGGGACAGACTGACACCTCACTCAGCCGGGTACTCCTCTGAGACAAAACTTCCAGAGGAACTATCAGACAGCTGAATTTGTGGTCTCATGTAAGTCTGCTGTTCTGCAGCCACCGCTGCTGACACCCAGCCAAACAGGGTCTGGAGTGGACCTCTAGTAAACTCCAACAGACCTGCAGCTGAGGGTCCTGTCTGGTAGAAGGAAAACTAACAAACAGAAAGGACATCCACACCAAAAACCCATCTGTACATCACCATCATCAAAGACCAAAAGTAGATAAAACCGCAAAGATGGGGAAAAAACAGAGCAGAAAAACTGGAAACTCTAAAAAGCAGAGCACCTCTCCTCCTCCAAAGGAACACAGTTCCTCACCAGCAACGGAACAAAGCTGGATGGAGGATGACTTTGACGAGTTGAGAGAAGAAGGCTTCAGAGGATCAAACTACTCTGAGCTACAGGAGGAAATTCAAAACAATAGCAAAGAAGTTAAAAACTTTGAAAAAAAATTAGAAGAATGGATAACTAGAATAACCAATGGAGAGAAGGGCTTAAAGGAGCTGATGGAGCTGAAAGCCAAGTTTCGAGAACTACGTGAAGATTGCAGAAGCCTCAGTAGCAGATGCGATCAACTGGAAGAAAGGGTATCGCTGATGGAAGAGGAAATGAATGAAATGAAGCGAGAAGGGAAGTTTAGAGAAAAAAGAATAAAAAGAAATGAGCAAAGCCTACAAGAAACTTGGGACTATATGAAAAGACCAAACCTACATCTGATTGGTGTACCTGAAGATGACGGGGAGAATGGAACCAAGTTGCAAAACACTCTGCAAGATATTATCCAGGAGAACTTCCCCAATCTAGCAAGGCAGGCCAACATTCAGATTCAGGAAATACAGAGAACACCACAAAGATACTCCTCGAGAAGAGCAACTCCAAGACACATAATTGTCAGATTCACCAAAGTTGAAATGAAGAAAAAAATGTTAAGGGCAGCCAGAGAGAAAGGTCGGGTTACCCACAAAGGGAAGCCTATCAGACTAACAGCTGATCTCTCAGCAGAAACTCTACAAGCCAGAAGAGAGTGGGGGCCGATATTCAACATTCTTAAAGAAAAGAATTTTCAACCCAGAATTTCGTATCCAGTCAAACTAAGCTTCATAAGTGAAGGAAAAATAAAATGCTTTACAGACAAGCAAACACTGAGTGATTTTGTCACCACCAGGCCTGCCCTAAAAGAGCTCCTGAAGGAAGCACTAAACATGGAAAGGAACAACCGGTACCAGCCACTGCAAAAACATGTCAAATTGTAAAGACCATCGAGGCTAGGAAGAAACTGCATCAACTAACGAGCAAAATAACCAACTAACATCATAATGACAGGATCAGATTCACACATAACAATATTAAGGTTAAATATAAATGGGCTAACTGCTCCAATTAAAAGACACAGACTGGCAAACTGGATAAGGAGTCAGGACCCATCAGTGTGCTGTATTCAGGAAACCCATCTCACGTGCAGAGACACACATAGACTCAAAATAAAGGGGTGGAGGAAGATACACCAAGCAAATGGAAAACAAAAAAAGGCAGGGGTTGCAATCCTAGTCTCTGATAAGATAGACTTTAAACCAACAAAGATCAAAAGAGACAAAGAAGGCCATTACATAATGGTAAAGGGATCAGTTCAACAAGAAGAGCCAACTATCCTAAATATATATGCACCCAACACAGGAGCATCCAGATTCATAAAGCAAGTTCTGAGTGACCAACAAAGGGACTTAAACTCCCACACAATAATAATGGGAGATTTTAACACCCCACTGTCAACATTAGACAGATCAACGAGACAGAAAGTTAACAAGGATATCCAGGAATTGAACTCAGCTCTACACAAAGTGGACCTAATAGACATCTACAGAAGTCTCCACCCCAAATCAACAGAATATATATTTTTTTCAGCACCACACCACACCTATTCCAAAATTGACCACATAGTTGGAAGTAAAGCTCTCCTCAGCAAATGTAAAAGAACAGAAATTATAACAAACTGTCTCTCAGACCACAGTGCAATCAAACTAGAACTCAGGATTAAGAAACTCACTCAAAACCACTCAACTACATGGAAACTGAACAACCTGCTCTGGAATGACTATTGGGTACATAATGAAATGAAGTCAGAAATAAACATGTTCTTTGAAACCAATGAGGACAAAGACACAACATACCAGAATCTCTGGGACATGTTCAAAGCAGTGTGTAGAGGGAAATTTATAGCACTAAATGCGCACAAGAGAAAGCAGGAAAGATCTAAAATTGACACCCTAACATCACAATTAAAAGAACTAGAAAAGCAAGAGCAAACACATTCAAAAGCTAGCAGAAGGCTAGAAATAACTAAAATCAGAGCAGAACTGAAGGAAATAGAGACACAAAAAGCCCTTCCAAAAATTAATCAATACAGGAGCTGGTTTTTTGAAAAGATCAACAAAATTGATAGACCGCTAGCAAGACTAATGAAGAAGAAAAGAGAGAAGAATCAAATAGATGCAATAAAAAATGAAAAAGGGGATATCACCACCAATCCCACAGAAATAAAATCTACCATCAGAGAATACTACAAACACCTCGATGCAAATAAACTAGAAAATCTAGAAGAAATGGATAAATTCCTTGACAAATACACCCTCCCAAGACTAAATCAGGAAGTAGTTGAATCTCTGAATAGACCAATAACAGGTTCTGAAATTGTGGCAATAATCAATTGCTTACCAACCAAAAAAAGTCCCGGACCTGATGGATTCACAGCTGAATTCTACCAGAGGTACAAGGAGGAACTGGTACCATTCCTTCTGAAAATATTCCAATCGAGAGAAAAAGAGAGAATCCTCCCTAACACATTTTATGAAGCCAGCATCGTCCTGATACCAAAGCCTGGCAGAGACATAACCAAAAAAGAGAATTTCAGACCAATATCCTTGATGAACATTGATGCAAAAATCCTCAATAAAATACTGGCAAACCGAATCCAGCAGTACATCAAAAAGCTTATCCACCATAATCAAGTGGGCTTCATCCCTGGGATGCAAGGCTGGTTCAACATATGCAAATCAATAAATGTAATCCAGCATATAAACAGAACCAAAGACAAAAACCACATGATCATCTCAATAGATGCAGAAAAGACCTTTGACAAAATTCAACAACCCTTCATGCTAAAAACTCTCAATAAATTAGGTATTGATGGGATGTATCTCAAAATAATAATAGCTATCTACAACAAACCCACAGCCAATATCATACTGAATGGGCAGAAACTGGAAGCATTCCCTCTGAAAACTGGCACAAGACAGGGATGCCCTCTCTCACCACTCCTATTCAACATAGTGTTGGAAGTTCTGGCCAGAGCAATCAGGCAGGAGAAGGAAATAACGGGCATTCAATTAGGAAAAGAGGAAGTCAAATTGTCCCTGTTTGCAGATGACATGATTGTATATCTAGAAAACCCCATTGTCTCAGCCCAAAATCTCCTTAAGCTGATTAGCAACTTCAGCAAAGTCTCAGGATACAAAATCAATGTACAAAAATCACAAACATTCTTCTACACCAATCACAGACAGAGAGCCAAATCACGAGTGAACTCCCATTCACAATTGCTTCAAAGAGAATAAAATACCTAGGAATCCAACTTACAAGGGGTGTGAAGGACCTCTTCAAGGAGAACTACAAACCACTGCTCAATGAAATAAAAGGATACAAACAAATGGAAGAACATTCCATGCTCATGGGTTGGAAGAATCAATATCGTGAAAATGGCCATACTGCCCAAGGTAATTTATAGATTCAATGCCATCCCCATCAAGCTACCAATGACTTTCTTCACAGAATTGGAAAAAACTACTTTAAACTTCATATGGAACCAAAAAAGAGCCCGCATCGCCAAGTCAATCCTAAGCCAAAAGAACAAAGCTGGAGGCATCACGCTACCTGACTTCAAACTATACTACAAGGCTACAGTAACCAAAACAGCATGGTACTGATACCACAACAGAGACATAGATCAATGGAACAGAACAGAGCCCTCAGAAATGATGCTGCATATCTACAACTATCTGATCTTTGACAAACCTGACAAAAACAAGAAATGGGGAAAGGATTCCATATTTAATAAATGCTGCTGGGAAAACTGGCTAGCCATATGTAGAAAGCTGAAACTGGATCCCTTCCTTACACCTTATACAAAAATTAATTCCAGATGGATTAAAGACTTAAATGTTAGACCTAAAACCATTAAAATCCTACAAGAAAACCTAGGCAATACCATTCAGGACATAGGCGTGGGCAAGGACTTCATGTCTAAAACACCAAAAGCAATGGCAACAAAAGCCAAAATTGACAAATGGGATCTAATTAAACTAAGAGCTTCTGCACAGCAAAAGAAACTACCATCAGAGTGAACAGGCAACCTACAGAATGGGAGAAAATTTTTGCAACCTACTCATCTGACAAAGGGCTAATATCCAGAATCTACAATGAACTCAAACAAATTTACAAGAAAAAAACAAACAACCCCATCAAAAAGTGGGCA
>NW_026652291.1:84423168-84548615 GCF_009828535.3 Hylobates moloch
GCAAGGACAAAAAACCAAACACCGCATGTTCTCACTCATAGGTGGGAATTGAACAATGAGAACTCATGGACACAGGAAGGGGAACATCACACTCCAGGGACTGTTGTGGGGTTGGGGGAGGGGGCAGGGACAGCATTAGGAGATATACCTAATGCTAAATGACGAGTTAATGGGTGCAGGAAATCAACATGGCACATGGATACATAGGTAACAAACCTGCACATTGTGCACATGTACCCTAAAACCTAAAGTATAATTAAAAAAAAAAAAGAAATTATGCAGTCTGAAGAACAAAGAGGAAATATATTGAAAAAAGAATAAATTGAGTGTCTAGGAGTTGTGTGACAATAACAAAAATTATTTAAAATAATTATTCATTGGAGTCCCAGCAAAAGAAGATATTTTGGAGCTGAAAAAAGTATTTGAAGAAAAAATGCCTAAAAACTACCCAAATTAGGTGAAAAGCAAAACATAAACTACAAATTCAATAACTAAGCAAATTGCAAATAAGATAACACTAAAGAAATCTGTGCCTAGATATTTCTTGATGAAATTTTTAAAAATTGAAGAGAAAATATCTTGAAATGAGGCAGAGAGAAACTACGAATTACCCATGCAAACAATTCTAACGACAGCAAGTTTCTCATCAGA
The DNA here is from genome assembly GCF_009828535.3 of Hylobates moloch. Taxonomy (NCBI): domain Eukaryota; kingdom Metazoa; phylum Chordata; class Mammalia; order Primates; family Hylobatidae; genus Hylobates; species Hylobates moloch. Next base: position 84,423,820 of record NW_026652291.1, read on the forward strand.
AATCAGAAAGACCATAAGGAAGTGTACAAGTTTTCTATGCTGAAAGAAAGGAATTCTCCACTCAGAATTCTAAATCTAGTGAAAATATCCCTTAGAAATAAAATAAAATAATTTCCAGATGAAAGAAAGCAAAAGAACTTGTCATATGCAGATCTGTTCTAGAGAATGGCTAAAAGATTTTTTTTTAAACTCCAAACTTTTGCCAGTGATTATATCTTGGAATTAGAAGGGCTAGAGAGAGAATTAAAGCACATATATTGCTTAGCAACTTTTTAATGTATGTATTCTTCTATAATTAACACTTTAATGATAAGATAAATATCACGTTATGAAACCTATTAATTTTGAAAGGATCTAAAACAAGTGTAAGAAAAAAGTATAAGAATATTCCCAATATAATATCTTTAAAGTAAATTTCATTTTATGAAGTGATAACTAAAAGAGAAAGACTGCAGTAAAAATATGTGCAAAGAATATGAATGTATGATTTACAGAAAAGCAAATCTAAATAAATGAAATGTTACAAAATATATCTAAATATTCTCAATTTCCCAAGTAGTTGGAAAAATAAAAAAATTAAAAAGAAACTATTCCAATCACTAATGCCAGGGAGAGCAGGCAGAGGATATGTGCTCTTATATACTGGTGGATTAGAATACTTATTAAAATGTCCATACCCTCTGACCTTAAAATCTACTCCTAGTAATACATTTAACTGCATGAGTACCCAGACATAAAGATGGTTATGGAAGATAAAATATTAGAAACAAGGTAAATCTCATCAGTAAGCAGAGGATTAACTAAACCATGATTCACAGACAGAACACTACACTGACATTAAAAACTATAGAAGATGTAAAAACTATGCAGGTAAGACTTACAGATATATGAAATACCAAAAATCAATAAAGCAAGGTGAAGTGTCTATACTACAGACCCATTTTTGTAAAACAGAAAACCAAAATACATAGGTGTATAATTAAATGTATGTGTGTGCGTGAATGCATTTGTATATAGTTAAGGGACCATGGAGTACATTGTACAAGGTTACACATCAGAGTGTTGACATTTGTGGCCTATAGAAGTTGGTGGGAGGATTGTGGGCTGGCAGGAGACAGTAATAGAAAGGAGTATATGTTAAATAAAATGATCCAATATATTTTGATAAATTATTGATTTTTTGAAAAGCTATGAATTCAGTAATAAAGTCCCTGAAACAAGAAGAATACATCTAAGCACAAATTGGGAAAAAAATTATTCAGAGCAGAATATAATGTGAAAGTTCCAAATCTGTTCTCAAAGTGAGTATCTCAATCATACTTTACAGTACCTTTAAGAACACTGGTTCAAGATAATTAACCATTCCTTACACACGAGCATTTTAAAATTAAGTTATGAACACATTTTTATTGTACATATTACTTTGTGTAGGAATATGTAAAGTGAAATATATGGGATTTTTACTTAATAAAAATTTTAAAAAGTTACAAGGAAACATTTTTATTATGTTCTTAGCAAATTTATACATTTGAATGCAATTAATTTATAAGTGGTGGAGAGGGAATGCAGCAAAACAATGTAAAATTCTCCCACAAAAGCATTTTGTTATTTTCTGCTGAAATTGTCAAACTTTCAAGCTTGCCAGAAACATACTTACTTTAAATTATTTCACATGGTTTTGCACATGAATATAACAAATCAATTTTCTAATAAAAATTGTATGTTGAAACCCATGTAACCAAAGATAAATCTGTATCAAAGATAATTATGCTCCTAAATGTGTCCAGTGACTCGGGATTCCAGTCGGTTCTTAGTTGGTAGAATTAAAACATGTGAAGTATTGACACAAAATTAAATGAAATCTGAGAGGGACTTGTTTTCTGCAAATTATAAAAAATATCATCTCACTGCTCAAAATTAAAATGAAGAGTCCTAATCTTAATAACAAAAATAAAGGCAAACCATGTTACTAAAAAGAAAATTTGAAAGGCTTCCATTATCATTATTGCCATGCAAAATAAGTAACAATTAAATGTAGTTTGGGAATAAATGAAAACATTTATCCTGGATGGTATCAGCTTTGAACAAAATTTCTTTTCATCAGATATAAGATGACATCACAAAATTCAAATCTCTTCTTCCTCAGATGTAAACTTTTAAAAATCCTTTATTAAATAAATGTCCCTATGCTGCGGGTTATGAAATTATTTATATATTAAATTTATATTTGCTTTATACAGGACAATGTGAATAACCATACTATAAATTGAATAGGACACATAATGCATTTTAAGCACTTTCTCAGTAAAAACACAATTGTGATACTGAGTCTATAACTTGAGGACATACATAGAATATTAAGGTCAATATTAATGAACAGTGTTCATTTGATAAACATATATATAGCTTGATTTTTAAAATTTTTGAGACTTGCATTCCAAAATTAATTAGGTAAGTTACAGATTCAAAACGTTACAAGGAAAGGAGGATGAAAAATTCTACCTGAGATTTTATGTAGACATTCTCAGTCTTCCGGACTCATAATTTACTTACTATAATAAATGTGTGGAAAGTAAATTATCAAACTCACAAAACCTTGTTTTCAATATATTCCAAGTGACTCTCCGTCTGGGAGAAAGACTAGACTTAGACTGGCAGGCCCCTTCCCATGGAGCTGGAGCAGCAGTGAAAACTTTGCATACCCAGAACTAGTTCAATTTGTATGAAGAACTGAGGAATCCATGGAACAGAATAGAGTTAAGTGATTAGAAAAAAATTGATCAAAATGTTTAGCGTCACAAGGAAGACAGAAGAACTGGAACAAAAACAGTTCAAGAAGAAAAGACAACATCAGGCTGGCACGCGAAATAGAAGACCGGTGTGGGACATAATGAGAAAAAGCAGTTGCCCATAGACCTCCCTGTGGGTGAAATATTGAATCGGTACATTCCTGGAAAAACAAACTATAATGAATTTCTTTAAAATATCACCTTCCTTAATTACAATCAGAGGTAGTAACCAGTAATGACACTTTTTTGAAAGGTTAAATTTCAAGTAATGGTAACAGTGAGGAATCAGTTATCTTCTTTTTTTTTTTTTTTTTTTAAGATGGGAAAGACAGAATGCCAAGAGAGCAAGACATATCAATGATATCAATGGGAGAAACAAATACATATGTGATGGGTTTTTGATGTTTCGATTATAAAATAAAATTTTAAATTCAATTCATTCATGAAATAGCTATTTCTTGAATGTTTATTTTGTGGATTATATGCTGGCTGGCACAGTGCAAGACCAATTAAATGGCAGTTATAACAAATGATCTCTAAACATCAAAAATGCATATTAGAATAACACATCACAATTCCATTGCCAGAAATATATCATAAAAGCAAAAAATTTGGGAATATCATGTTGGGAGTAGATTCAATCCTTTTCTGCCACAGTGGCAGAATACTTTCTTCATAAACAAGCAAAAAACATAGATGATAATTAGATTAAAATTAATATTTGTATTTATTTCACTTCTAGTGCCAAAACTTAAACTCTGCTAAAAATGCTTTAAGCAATTAAAAACCTTGCTTTTTTTTAGCTTCCAACTTTAAATAAATATGTCTCTTTTCACTAAAATCAGTAACACCAAAGTACAAAAGCTCAATAGGCTATGATTAGCCTATTTTATACCACAGTTTTACAAGAGAAGTGAGATTGGCTTTATAAAGAATGTGACAGTGTACACTGCTCAGTAAGTGACAGGTGATGGACTTTAAAATACTCTAAAAGATTTTAAATGTACAAAGTTTCATTTTGTTGAGAATAGCACCCACATAAAGTAATTCAACAGAAAACAAGTCAATATAAAATGACAAAACAGTTTAAAGGAAAAACGCTTTGGGAGAAATTTTTAATACATTGACTTCTTCTGATGACAATAAAGTAAAAATCACAAAGCAGAATAATAAAAACAATACTTAATAACAAAAGAAATTAGAGGTACACTACTTTCAAATACTGGTATATGTGTAATACTTCTATCATATATTCAACATAATATGAAACTGAAACTATACCAGAAATTCCTAAAACACCACTAAGAAAATATTTGGTGTCGTATATAAAATTTGGTAGGTAGCTGGCATTCTCTCCTTCACATATAAAAATAACCACTAGTTCCTTATGCGTGGTATATGACCTTTTATTCTTTGTTTTCAAGATAATAGTCTCAGTGATTCCTCCTCAGAACGTTACAACCAATTCAATTGGGACTCGGTATTTTACTTTGATGAGAGCTGTGTTCTGTGAAGGATAAAATGATGTAAAAAGCTAATATAATAATTGGCAAATTAAAATAATTAGGTACATTTTCAATGTATCTTTTCATATTTATCATGTGTTTGAATTTATACAACACTGAAAGGGAACCTAAAATTGTACAACTCAGATTTACCATATTAATTACACCCAAAGTCAGCACCCAAGTTTATTCTTAATATCAATTATATGTTTCATTAATTCTGAAACTAGAATTAATTCCCAGATGCTCCATGATTACACACTAAAATGTTCACAAGGACATGGCAGATAACAAATATTTGAATTGGGGTGAGTGTAAGAAATGAGAAGAGTGATCCCAGCTCTTTTCAAAATCTTGGCACATGCAAAATTCTAGTATGTATAAGCCACTTTGGGAAAAGCAGTGGGTTGGTTATCCAAAATGGGAAAATGGGATGCAAGAGTCCAACCTAAGGTTCACCCTTCCATCGTTGTGCAACTACTTCCTGGCTGAGTGGGTCAGTATGTCCGCCAATAGCTTCAATCTATGTGCAGCACTTACAAGGATAACATAAAACTTGTTACTTATCCCTTATTACCATAGGGATTGAGGCCAGCTAGAGAGTACGAGCTCAAACTAAGGTTATTCCAGTTCACTGTTTACAAGAATTTTAATAATTTTAATGTTCCATAATTTCCATTTTGATAGTGTTTTTCAACCAGTTTTTAGCTAACAACGTTAGGTTGGATTTATAAATTGAGTTGTGAAACTTTTATTGTATGTGTTCTTTGAAACACCTAATATAAATGGGGGAAAGGCTTGAAGGTTTGCTTAATGTGAAACTACCTATTCTGGTGCCTTTTTAAGGGATATTTGGAAACCTAATTTACTATTTTATGGCTTCACTTTAATTCAGGTATTTTCTTTAATGTTTTGCTAGTTTATATATTTTTAGGATATTTTGTTTCGATTTATTTCAAAATATTTGGTATAAAATGTCTTATAGTGTCTCACAATTTTTTCTTGTGCTATTGCATGTGGAAATTGGTCCCTTCTTAAAATCTTCATATTGTTTATTTACATCTCACTTCCTTTGTCCCGGAACAATATTTACAGAGATTTATCTATTTTACTAGTCTTTTCATGTCTGTTTTTCTATTTTTAACTTCTTAAATTGAATAACAGCCACTAGTCTATATTATGTCTATCAATCCCCAAACCTTGGTGAAATAAACATAAAAAAATATTTTTGTTAATGTTGCACAATGTTGATTGACAGAGTTTCTGCTTATGTTTATTATTATATTGTGATATAATAAGAAATGTACATTTAATCTTCATTTCTGCTTCCTGGCACAGAGCTCTTAAAACTCTTGTAACTTCCTGAGTGATACGAGTGATAGAAAATCTTTTGTAATAATACTTAGTCCTAGTACCCACTTTCTTTTTTTTTTATTTGAGATGGAGTCTTGCACTGTCGGCTCACTGCAAGGTCCACCTCTTGGTTTCACGCCATTCTCCTGCCTCAGCCTCCCAAGTAGCTGGGCCTAGTACCCACTTTCTAAAGAGCTTCTAAGACCGTTGGAATCTGTGGAGTGATAAATGTGCCTTTTTGTATGCTAATGTGATAACTAGTGGCTGAGGACGCTTGGATAAATTTAGGATAGCAGCTCTTCAACAGAAAGACCAAAACATGATTAGAGAGTTAGAACTTTCAGTCCAGCCCTCTGACCTCTGGGGAGGGAAGAGGGACTGGAGATTGGGTTAATGATCAATGTTAATGCTTTAATCAATCATGCATGGAGCCTCCATAAAAACCCTGGACAAGGTGGTTCAGAGAGTATCTTGGTTGGTGAACATATCAAGGTACTGGAAGGACGGCATGCAGGAAAGTGTGTGGAAGAGCCATATGCACCCTTCCTCTCCCACACCTTGCGCTATACGTAGCTTCTCTTTGGCTGTTCCTGAGTTCTATCGTTTATAATAAACCAGCAAAAGTAAATATTGTGGCCTCCTGAGTTCTGTGAGACATTCTAGTAAATTACTGAACCCAAGGAGGGAATAATGGAAACCTCAGATTTACAGCCAATCTGTCAGAAGTACAGGAACCCCAGGACTTGTAGTTGCCATCTGAAGTGGAGACAGCCTTGTGAGACTGAGCCCTTTAACTTGGAGGATATGATGCCAACTTCAGGTAGTGTCAAAATTAATTGAATTGGAGGACATCTAGCTGGTGTTGAAGAATTGGTTGGTGTGGGAAAAAGGCCTACATGTTTGGTGTCAACAGTGTTGTTCAGACTTACTTAAAAGCCAAGCTGAGAAATGCCTTGTCTTGGCACACACTTCCACAATCACTGCAGCAGTACAAAAACAAATATTACAGTATCTCAGAAACTGGAACTTGGAATTTCTCCCCAAACATTTCAAAATTCATCAGCCTAAAAATTTACATACTGATACCTAATTTCAAGAAGCACGGAAATAAAATCCTATCATGTGTGCAGAAAAGGGCAAATGCCAGAAATATTTGGTAAGCAGCACAAATGATCACTCGGTTTAATTAAACCTTCTTAGTTATTTGTTTTTTTAAAACATGGATTAGAAGTTATTTTACAGATATCATTTTAGACATGTCCCATTAGTTTTTAATTATAATGGCATTGTTGCCATTCAGTTGAAAACACTGACATAATCATTTCCTCTTTCACCTTTTAACAGGTTGGCTCATTCTGCTAGATTAATTATTTTGTCTTGTTTTAATTTTCAAAAATATAAAAATTCTGTACTTTTTAAAATTGTTTTCTAATTTTATCAAATTTTGGCCATAGGCTATATATTTCATGGACTCTTGATTTTTTATACTTGTGTATATTTTCTTTGTGGTCTAGTAAAAGATCTGATTTTGTATAAACCCTTTGTGATCTGGAAAAAAGTTTTTACTATTGCAATGCAGAGTTTTAAATAAATATATCAATTGCATTGTTAGTTTATCTTATCCTTATTAATATTTGATTGTATTATCCAATTTTTTCATAAAAGAAATTAAATTTTACTAAATAATTTTCAATACAGCCATTTCTATTAATTTTTGCTTTATATTTTTATTCCATATTAATATAAAAATAATTATTCTTATAGTTTAAATTTTAATTTTGTCATTGAGTAATTGGTGATTAATTTTGATTTTTGTCTTAAAATACAGATACACTTGTCAGATATAACTGTGCTTTTATTTCATGAACATTTTCTTAGCATGTTATTTCCTATCTCTTTCAACTTTCTAAGTTATTAAATCAAATTTTTTAACCACATTGAAGGAAAATGTAGTGAAAGATAAATTAGCAAAATAAGATAAAGAATATTTTAAATCCAACACGAAAGCATCTGTTTGTCTTCAGGAAAGTGTAATCTGTTTAACATTTTGTGAGTGTTTATAAACATGGATATATATTTAGTAATTTATCTGCTGTTATCCCAATGACCATGCAATTTCTTCACATCTTCTTTTAAAAACATTAATTATATTTACTGATTTTTCTTCCCTTTTTTATTTTTACTTTTTACTTCTTCAGAAGTTATACATTCTAGTTTGATCATTTTAGAGATAACTATAGCTAAAATAAATTAGATTTATTAAAACTGAGAATTTATCAAAATTTTATTTACATCTTACTTCTAAACCTCTCTATGTAATCAGCTATTTTACTTATTATAATATTTACGTATTTCTTAGGTCATTTTTCTCGCTCCTTACATCTCCATCTTTCTTACAGAAGTTTGTTCTTTGGTTGTTCTTTCAGTGAGTGTTTAGGAGTAGGAAACTGTCGTGGTCTGTAGGTTTGTTTCTTAATGTTTGTATTTTTGAACGATGTTTAAATGATAGCTTAGCAGGGTATAGAATTATTTAAGGTTGGCTGGGCAAGGTGGCTCACACCTGTAATCCCAGCACGCTGGGGGGCTGAGGCAGGCAGATCACGAGCTCAAGAGTTCAAGACCAGCCTGGCCAACATAGTGAAATCCCATCTCTACTAAAAATACAAAAATTGGCCATGGATGGTGGTGGGCCCCTGTAGTCCCACATACTCAGGAGGCTGAGGCAGGAAAATTGCTTGAACTTGGGAGGCAGAAGTTGCAGTGAGCCGAGATCACGTCACTGCACTCCAACCTGGGCAACAGAGCAAGGCTCCATACCAAAAAAAAAAAAAAAAAAGCATTATTTAATGTTGAACAGATACATCCTCCCTCGTGCTTCAGTGTTATTAATCTATTGTCTGTGGACATTCATTATTTTTGATGAGATATTGTAAGAAATATTTGTTCACTTTATCCAGTCTTTTTCTTATGCAGCTTTTAAGATTTCTCTCCACATTTCATAATCTATAGTTTCAGAATGGTGTATCTGGACCCAGATTTGTATTTCTGTTGTCCAGGACTTTTCTTCTTTCTAGTTGAGAAGTCAGAATTATTTTTTAGTCTGGATATTTTTTCAGCAAATACTATTTCAAATATAGCTTCTCTTCCTTTTCTCCATTGTATACTGCCAAACATACAAGGAGAGCTTCTGTCCTTCTCATGTTACCCCCAATCTTTCTTAATGGCTATTTAGTGTTTTATATTTCTTCATCCCTCCAGTAATCTTGGTTATTTGCTCATATTTGACAATTATAGTACCAATTTTCTCTTTAAATAAACCTTTTTTTGTTTAAAATGTTTATTAAATTTTACATTTAATAACTATACTCCAAAAATATGTATTGCTGTTTTTAAATCTATTACTATTTTTACATATTTATTTGTCAATCTTTTATAATTTTCCTTCCTTTACATATTTTCCTTGCTGATTCCACAGAATAGAGGGTGAACTGTTATTAGCTCTCTGTTTCAGTGGTAGGAACTTCCCTTCATAAGACTCTAATTTGTATAAGGAGCATTATGCTATCTTCGTGGTTACGATATGGATGCTAAACTCCAGCGATTAACCTCTGTGGCCTGATTTCCTTAGGGACACTGGCAATTTTTAGTTGGTCATTTAAAACATACTTCAAATTTCTTTGTTTGATGGGAGAAGCATCTGCTATCAGTATCCATATAGATTTACCTTATTACTTAATGTTGAGCATATACAATACAAATATACATTTTTGTATTTTTTATAATCTTTTTATGCATAGAGTACCTATGTTATATGTATTGTCTTTAAAATCCTCTCTGCACATGTAGAAAAGTGTGTAGAGTTGAAGACTATAAGCCAGAGTTCAAAATAAGGCATCTTTGCTTGGAAAGGATAAGGGCATCCAATTCTAAGATGGAACAGCTTGACAGAATACAGAATGAAATAAACATCTACCCATAATCCTATAGCCAACAAAAATATCTTTCAAAAAAGAAGGTGAAGAGCCTTCAACACATATGAAATTGAAAAAAGTATATATTTCCAGAAGATACATACTATAAAATTAAAGGAAATCCTTCAGGTAGAAAGAAAATGATTTCAGATGGAAATATGGCTCTTCACAAAGGAATAAGGAGAACTGGCAGTGGTAACTAAGAGGGTAAGTTCATTATTTTTATTACTCAAATAGGTAAATTTATAAACAGATAATTCACATTTAAGCAAAGTGGTATCAATGTAATGTTGGTTTGATTATATATATAGAAGTAAAATGCATGACAATAGTACCAAGGCCATGAGGGGAAAACAGAAGTATACTATTGTATGATTCTCATAGTTCAAGTGATATTATTAGATGGTAGAACTGATAAGTTAAATATATGTACTATAATCCATAAAGCAATCACTAAAATAACAAACATACACAAAAACTTTATAACTAATACATCAATAATGGGGATAAAATAAAAACATTTTTTAAAATTCAAAAGAAAGAAGAAGTGAAAAATAGGACAAAGAATAGATAGGACAAATAAACAACAAAGAGAAAGATAATAGATTAAAACACAAACATAATCGTAATCACATTAAACTTAAATTGCCTAAACACCTCAATTAAAGGAAGATATTTTACTATCCACAAGCAAAGAGCAAATCAATAAGCCAAAATTCAAGATATAAGAACAGAAATAAGTTAAAAGTAAAAGAATGAAAAGATACATCATGCAAACAATAATCAAATAATCTTGTTTTTTTTTCCAAGACTGAGATATATTGTTCACATCCCTCTACCCAAGACTAGTTATGAGTCTGCAGTATTAATGCTTACTGCATGTTATAAAGTTTTTACTAATGCTTATCACAAAATCAATTAATTAATATCTTTCTTTCCTCCTAGGTTATGAACTCCTTGACAATGTAGACCCTAGCTCTGTTGTTCATTATTGCAATTCCATTACTTAATGCAGAGTCGTATTAGGTGAAAGAATGAGAAAAAAAAAACATAAAATGGTAAACTCCAAATTAACTCATCCTACTATCTACATATACATCTTTTGGTTAGGGCATATTACACATGGCTGAATAAACAGAACTATGAAATGAATTGCTGAATTTACTCTGATAATGTAATTAATTATGAAAGAGTAGGCTCTTTCTGAGCTCTCATAGGGGAAACTTCTCTTGGCTGTCAATCTTAGTTATAGATGTTCTCCTTCTGAATTACTGAGGTTTTACCATAAAGACTTTAAAGCTTATCATGTTTATTATCACATAAATTTTACTGTGTTTTCCTCTTTGTTTTGGTTAATTTAAAGCTTAAAAATAAAATAGTGAGCTAAAATGGAAAAAAGTACTTTTTTTTCTGGTGTGTATTTTGGGTACTAACCTTATTCCCAGCTTCGTCTTATCTGTTCTTGTTAATTTATCATGCTTTCTAGATTTCTGTACCCACTTATTTTAGTTTTTGTTATGTGTGTAGACTTATGCGCCATTTCTGAATTAGTGTTATAGAATTAGTCTTTCTACATAAGAATAAATGAAATAGAAAATCAATGACGAAATGATCATACAGAGGTCTCTTTTGTAATGCCTTAAAATTGTGTTGTAAGGATGTTGTGATGAAACATTAACAAGAAAAATAGTTCCAAGAAACACAGATGATGAGATCAATCATTAACCCTACCCAGATGAGGTCAGTATCACTTCCCCATTCTTTTTAAACAGCTATTAAAGACTAAACCTAGAAAACTAGTGAAGAGAAAATTCAGGGGGATCTAATTTAATTCAGTTTACAGAGCTGACACAGAGACACAGAGCTCTGACTTATAGGAAAAAAAATTAAATGAATGGGCACGGGGTAGTATTATTTTTTTTAGTTCACATATTTTAAGCTGTAGGCCAAAGCTGTTGAAGCAAGTCTACTATGGTTTTCAATAAGTAATCTTTCCCAATATCAATATTTCCAGATAAAACATTAGCCTGAAGAAAAGTACTGAGATGATGAAAAAATTTTTAAGAATTTTGAATAAATCAAGGAAGCTTCAGGCTCTGCCCATCCTTATAAAAACTAGTGCAAGTTATCAAGGTGTCATTGCTAAAAGCTGAAATACAAATTGGCCACATGACGCTTCTTTTCTATAGCAGAAACTATCCCATGATATTATTAATTTTTAATGGGTGAATTATCTTATGTAATTCATCACCTTTCTAACATTGCTACTATTTAACATCCTTCAAAATGTTGCAATTAAAGATTAGAATGGAATGCTCATTATTAACACTTAAGATAAAAAATAATAGCGTTAGACTGAAATTGCTTTTCCAAGCATGTTCTGATTTCTTCAGATTCGTATTTTCTTTATTAAAAAGTCTCGGGCCAGGCACGGTGGCTCACGCCTATAATCCCAGCACTTTGGGAGGCCGAGGTGGGTGGAATGCCTGAGGTCAGGAGTTTGAGACCAGCCTGGCCAACATAGTGAAACCTCATCTCTACTAAAAAAATACAAAAAATTAGCTGGGCTTGGTGGCAGGTGCCTGTAATCCCAGCTACTCAGGAGGCTGAGGCAGAAGAATCTCTTGAACCCGGGAGGCAGAGTTTACAGTGAGCTGAGATTGTGCCATGGCACTCCAGCCTCGGCGACAAGAGTGAAACTCCGTCTCGAAAAAAAAAAAAAGTCTCACATACAAAATAATATAAAAGTTCTTCACAAAGCTCATAAAAATTCTTATCATTAATTATCTCATACTCAAATATTGTTGATAACCTGATAGTAGAAAGGAGCTGCTCTAAGTCTTGGGTATAAGGAAGTGAACAAATCAGACCAAAATTTTCTTGCCTTCACAAATTTATCTTTTACTGAATCTACCTTTTATAGACAGTAAAAAAATACATGTATATAGGTAAATAATGTTATTTAATTTATTGATAATTGCCAGAGAGAAAAGCAAAGTAGGGAAGTAGCATAAGACACCTATCCTTGAGGGGCATGTGGTGAAATCGAGATGAAAGGCTTCCCTGTGAAGTGGACATTTGAGCAGAAACTTGGGTGAGAGAATCCTATGGGTATCTGGGAGAATAGCATTTCAGAAAAGGTAATAGTAACTGCAAAGACCCCAAGACAGGACTAGGCCCGCTTTCTTTGACTAACAGCTAAAGGCAAATATGGTTTGGAGTAGTGAGCTAAGGGGAAAGTCATTTAGATATGATGAGATTGGTTAGAATTATTCCTTTCATATTCCAGCACATGATTATGTTGTAATTGGAGTTTTTATTTGAACAAATTGGGATACTAGACACGTTGAGTTGTTCATATTTTCCTATACCAGCCTTATAAGAAACATACAATTATTTAAGGCATAATTTTCTAGTACTGAATACTGATATCAGAATTAATCTCAGTATTTCTTTAAAAGTTAACGCTTTGAATAGAAGATACCAACATTGCTCACTCTAGTTGATTATATGAATTCTCTAGATAATGCTGACTGTTAGCCAATGAGGGTTTGGAGAACATGGGGATTGGGAGAGCAGAATGTTGAAAAAATACTCCAGACCCTAGGTAGGGTAACCTGTGGTTGAGCCTATGAGTTCAGTGTAACGAACTGAGTAATAAATAACGTTTACTTCATTGGAACGTTAGTCCTAAGAGCTAAATCACAGTTCTATAGGTTTAGAATAGCTTGTCTGCATTCACTATAACCTTTGTAGAGACTATTGCCTAACAAAAAAGATAACATTGAAGAGTCCATATGTGCGATTTATCAAAAATGTACTTAATACCAGTTCTGTATTTACTTATTCAATGATGCTTTTCTAATATACATTTTATTTTCTATATGTTTGAAGTGATGATTAAATGAATAAGAATTATGCAACAATTGCAACTAGCAACATAACATCTCCCTTTTCTGAAATCATGCTAGTAAACCTTACAAAGAAAACACCAGTTAAATAGTTGCTTTATCTATTGGTAGGGGAGATATGTTTTTCTATTTATTTATTGGCCTCTAGAAGATATATTATCACAAAGAAAAAAAAACATGAAATAGTATTTGAAAAATGTATATATATTTTATCCTCTAGAATTGTGCTAATATGGAGGTGGAAACAGAAAGGAACAAAAAGATAAGATCGTTTATTATTAGTGAAATATTATCCGAAGTATATAATAAAGGCAGAATATATATCCTGTTACAATCCCCAGGAACCTTTGCTACAGCAGGTTGATTTCAAACCTGGTTTGAGATATGAAAGTATTTGAAAATAATACTTGAGAAGGTAAAGAGTAGTGATCATTCAATGATAAATGAAATTAAAAACTAAGAACTATACCAAAGGACCATACACACATTTTTGGGCTGAGTATGTTCTGCAGAATTAGAGGATCACCAAGATGGAGAAGCGATTTATAGAGCTACATTCAAAGTGAATTTTTCAGAGACTGAATTCAAATATGAATGTGAATTATTCTATTAACTTACTACATTTAGTTAGGTGATCATATTTTTAGTAACCCAACTACTACTGAGGCATATGAGTAGTGATTGGTTGTTAAAATGTTAAATTTAATTTCAGTGGATTCCAAGTCTATCTTTCCAGTTTTTCTTTTATTTTTTTCTTCCTTTTTTCGTTTTTTTTTCTGAGACAAGATGTCACTAATACCCAGGCGGGAGCGCAGTGGTGCCATCACGGCTCACTACAGCCTCAACCTCCCTGGCTCAAGTGATTCTTCCATCTCAGCCTCTCAAGTAGCTGGGACTATAGGCATGAGCCACCACATCTGGCTAATTTTTAAATTTTATGTCGAGACAGGTTCTCACTATGTTGCCCAGGCTAGTCTCAAACTCCTGGGCTCAAGCAAACCTCCCATCTTGGCATTCCAAAGTGCTGGGATTACACACATGAACCACCGTGCCTGGCCTTCCTAGATTTTTTAGCATATTTCTTTTCAAACAAAAAGCATACGCATGTAAGACTAGCACATCACCATTTGTCTGTGTTCTTTTGAAATATCTGGTGCTGGACAGGTTATTTCTAAATTGTTATATTTGTTCTGCCACTGATGTGCACTTTGTGTTAGTTTTTCCATCGGTTTGGCCATTTTGTTCCTCAGCCACAGCTAAAATCTGCCAGTTTAAAACACACTTTACTGTGTGTACAAAAAAAGTTATATAATGCCTTTAACTTGTTTACAGCAAAACAGGAAAATATTGCCTGAAATTAGCAAATGCAGAATAATCCTAACTTTAATGAAAACAAGGAAGCTGATAGCCGCTATCCAAGAAATGTCCTGCTTTTAAAGGTAAGTGAGCCCTATGGAATAAATGCTGCCAACTGTGAAATCTTCAAAATTAAGCTGCAGATTTGGTCTGTGAATTCAAAGTTGGTATTTATTAAGCCAATAGAGCTGACGCAAGAAAACCAAGATCTGAGAAGCAATCATTTCTCATGATAAAAATGTACAGGAGTTATGAGTTAGAAGATTATCATAAGAATCTTACTTTCTAAACTAGGAACAGATGACCTTTTGGTTACATTCAACATCTCTAATTGCTAAAGTAAGCTGTTAATGGTCCATATGTTTTTTACTGGAATCTCAAAATCAGTTAAATCGAGTTTTTATAAGATTCATTTCAGCCTAATAAAGCATGCAAAGAATATCTAATCACTTCAGTCTCTCTCCTAATTAAGGATCAATAGTCTACATAACCTGACTGTCTTCCTCTCTTTGGGGATGTAAGTGACACCTCTTGCTGAACTTCAGAAGCAACAGTTATGGGAAGCTTGCTTTTCTTTTTAACAGTGGATCCATTCATTTTCCAAAGCCCTTAGTGAGCACATAATAGAGGATGTGTATGCAGCAAAGATGAAAGAAACTCAAATTTTTAAGCATATGCTCTGGGCTACTCTCCATTTCAGATACCTTACATCATCTACAATTCTTACAACAAGGCTTTATGGATATATTCTCACTCTCAGTGTACAGATGGGAAAAGAAGTGAGTCTCTGCCTACATACTCAGTAAATGAAAGAGCTTGGATGCAAATAAGTGCTCTTTTTCTATACAATAGTGCCCCTACTCTCCACAATCAGTATGATGGTAAGTTGACTTCATGGGGCTAAGGAATATCCATATAGCTGGTAAAACATTATTTATAAAATAAAACAGAAGGAAATCACTCAAAATTCCAATACACTGCTGTGAGATTATTGGTACCACAATAAAATACCACCAGTATCTACTGAAGCTGAGTATATGTATATGCTCTGATCCTGCAATATGTATTTGGTTATATATCCTAAAGAAATGAGTGCAAAGTCACCAAAGACATGTGTAAGTGTGCCCATAGAAACTTTATTCATAATAACTATAACTAGAAAAATAAAAAAGAAATTTACCTTAATAAAAGAATGGATAAATAACTGTGCCATATTAACATAGAATTCTACGCATCACTGGGAATGAGCTATCTACAACTACATACAGAAAATAGATGACTCTCAGAAACGTAATTTCGAACCTAAAAAGTCAGACACAGAAAAGTATATGTTCATTAGCATATTAATATAGAAATAAAAACAGGCAAAACTAACTGTTAGCAATTAGAAAAGACGCAGAGAGTTGCAGTTACTGGATGGGAGCCTGAGATGTGTTTTTTTTGGGAGCTGGTATTGCTTGGCTTCGTGATGAGAACATGTTATATGAAGGGATTGTGAAAATTTAAAAATCACTTATGATATACAAACTCTCCTGCATGTATATTGTTGTTAAGTAAAATGTTTAAAAATATCAACTATGAGCTAAAATCTGCATAATACTAGCATGGCAGATTCAGAGAGTGAAAAGATTCAGAGAGTGGAAAGGTGAGAACAAGTACAGATGCTTATCCTGTCTGAGAGGAATCCATAGATATTAATAAAGTCAAGATCCTGATAGGAATAAGTAAACATAAATGCGTATTTTTAAATTAAGGGTAAACGATACAAGAATGCAAATAGAATGTTTATCTTTTAAATATAGCACAAGAAAATTGTATTTATCTAGTAGAAATTGTAGGTAAAGAATGAAAAAGAAAAAAGAAATTCTATTTTTGTATTAACTTTGCATCCTCCAATCTTATTATATTTAAATGTTAAATCTTATAGTTTAAAAAACATTTTTGGTTGATCATTAAAATTTTTTACAGACATTATGGAGCCTTCGAGTATACACACTGGACATTCTTCTAGTATATTTATAATTTTCGTTTGTTTTGTTTTACTTCATAAGCTGGGATCTTTAGTACAATGTTGATAGAGGTAGTTAAAGTACACATACCTGTCTTGTCCCCAGTCTTAGAGATAAATTAGTCAGTCCTTTACCATGAGGTATATAGTTTTATATAGCTATCTGGTTTTCGAACGTCATCAGTTGAGGAAGTTTTCTTCTATTCTTACTTTGTTGAATGTTTTTATTATGAAAGGGTATCGTGTTCCTCTTTTATTCTACTATGGTGATTATTAATAGATTTATTTTCAAACGTTAAACTAATCCTGCATTCATAGGATAAACTCCACTTGGTTGTGATACATTAATGTTTCTATATGTCATTAGTTGCTGTTATTTTGTTGAAGATATTTACATCTATGTCATGACAAATATATGTTCACAATTTTTCTTCAATAAAGCTTGTGAGATATGTGGTATGATGGTCATGCATGTCTCATAAAATCTAACTAGAAGCATGCATTTCACCTTTTTTAAAAAATGAATAAATGTTTGACTGGTAAAGTTTCTGTCTTAAAGATTTACAGAATTTGTTGTTAAAACTGTCTAAAACCAGAGTTTTCTTCATTAAATATATTCTTTTTAATTTCTTGAGTTAGTTTGGTCAATTATTTTTATAAGGGATGTATTCATTTAATCTCAGTTATATTTCATGTAGTAAAGTTATTCAAGATACTCCATTTGTAGCCTTCAAAATTTGTATTTCCTCCTTTTCATAATATCCCCCCTCTGTTTCCTGATACTTTGTTTTTATTTTTCTTTCATTAACTGTGTTTGGAGTTCTAGACATATTGTTAATATTTTAAAAGAATAAACCTCTGGCCTTTTTACTGTTGTCTATGTTTATTACACTGATTTATAGTATAATCTTCCCTGTTTTCATGCTCACACTTATTTTGAAATTAATTTGTTCTTCTTTTCTAGCTTCTTAATGTGATAATTTAAATGATTTATTTTAACCATTTCTTCTTTATAATGTAGGCTTTTAAACTACGAATTTTTCTTTAAACACTGTCAGCAGTATCCCACAAATGTTGATAAGCTGTGTTTCCATTATCTTTCAGTTTGAGTATTTTATTTTCTTTGTGGTTTTGTTTTTGATTGAATTATTTAATAGTGTAGCTAATTTCTAAATATTTTAGAATTTTCTGAATATCTTCACTTTTTGATTCGCAATTTACTTTTGGTACACACACACAGAAAACATACTCTAAGATTTTAGTCTTAAGATACACAAGTTGAGAGAAGAAGGCTTCAGATTATCAAACTACTCTGAGCTAAAGAAGGAAGTTCAAACCCTTGGCAAAGAAGTTAAAAACATCGAAAAAAATTAGATGAATAGCTAACTAGAATAACCAATACAGAGAAGTCCTTAAAGGACCTGATGGAGCTGAAAACCAAGGCACGAGAACTACGTGATGAATGCACAAGCCTCAGTAGCCGATTCAATCAAATGGAAGAAAGGGTATCGGTGATGGAAGATCAAATGAACAAAATTTAGTGAGAAGTTTAGAGAAAAAAGAATAAAAAGAAACAAACAAAGCCTCCAAGAAATATGGGACTATGTGAAAAGACTAAATCTACATCTGATTGGTGTAACTGAAAGTGACGGGAGAATGGAACCAAGTTAGAAAACACTCTGCAGGATATCATTCAGGAGAACTTCCGCAATCTAGCAAGGCAGGCCAACATTCAATTCAGGAAATACAAAGAACGCCACAAAAGATACTCCTCAAGAAGAGCAACTCCAAGACACACAATTGTCAGATACACCGAAGTTGAAATGAAGGAAAAAACATTAAGGGCAGCCAGAGAGAAAGGGTGGGTTACCCACAAGCCCATCAGACTAACAGCTGATCTCTTGGCAGAAACTCTGCAAGCCAGAGGAGAGTGGGGGCCAATATTCAACATTCTTAATGAAAAGAATTTTCAACCCAGAATTTCATATCCAGCCAAACTAAGCTTCATAAGTGAAGGAGAAATAAAATCCTTTACAGACAAGCAAATGCTGACAGAATTTGTCATAACCAGGCCTGCCCTAAAAGAGCTCCTGAAGGAAGCACTAAATATGGAAAGGAATAACTGGTACCAGCCACTGCAAAAACATGCCAAATTGTAAAGATCATCAAGGCTAGCAAGAAACTGCATCAACTAACAAGCAAAATAACCAGCTAACATCACAATGGCAGGATCAAATTCACACATAACAATATTAAACTTAAATGTCAATTGGCTAAATGCTTCAATTTAAAGACACAGACTGGCAAATTGGATAAGGACTCAAGACCCATCACTGTGCTATATTCAGGAAGCCCATATCACGTGTAGAGACACACATAGGCTCAAAATAAGGGATGGAGGAAGATCTACCAAACAAATGGGAAACAAAAAAAAGGCAGGTGTTGCAATCCTAGTTGTGGATAAAACAGACTTTAAAACAACAAAGATCAAAAGAGACAAAGAAGGCCATTACATAATGGTAAAGGGATCAATTCAACAAGAAGAGCTAACTATCCTATATATGCACCCAACACAGGAACACCCAGACTCATAAAGCAAGTCCTTAGAGACCTAGAAAGAGACTTAGACTCCCACAAAATAATAATGGGAGATTTTAACACCCCACTGTCAACATTAGACAGATCAATGAGACAGAAAGTTAACAAGGATATCCAGGATTTGAACTCAGCTCTGCACCAAGCAGACCTAATAGACATCTACAGAACTCTCTACCCCAAATCAACAGAATATACATTCTTCTCAGCACCACACCACATTTATTCCAAAATTGACCACATAGGTGGAAGTAAAGCAGTCCTCAGCAAATGTAAAAGAACAGAAATTATGACAAACTGTCTCTCAGACCACAGTGCAATCAAACTAGAACTCAGGATTAAGAAACTCACTCAAAACCGCTCAACTACATGGAAACTGAACAATGTGCTCCTGAATGACTACTGGGTACATACATAACAAAATGAAGGCAGAAATAAAGATGTTCTTTGAAACCAACGAGAACAAAGACACAACATACCAGAATCTCTGGGGCATATTCAAAGCAGTGTGTAGAGGAAAATTTATAGCACTAAATGCCCAAAAGAGAAAGCAGGAAAGGTCTAAAATTGACACCCTAACATCACAATTAAAAGAACTAAAGAAGCAAGAGCAAACACATTCAAAAGCTAGCAGAAGACAAGAAATAACTAAGATCAGAGCAGAACTGAAGGAGATAGAGAAACAAAAATCCCTTCAAAAAATCAGTGAATCCAGGAGCTAGTTTTTTGAAAAGATCAACAAAACTGATAGACCGCTAGCAAGACTAATGAAGAAAAGCGAGAATAATCAAATAGGCACAATAAAAAATGATAAAGGGGATATCACCACTGATCCCAGAGAAATACAAACTACCATCAGAGAATACTATAAACACCTCTACACAAATAAACTAGAAAATCTAGAAGAAATGGATAAATTCCTTGACACATACACCCTCCCAAGACTACACCAGGAAGAAGTTGAACCTCTGAATAGACCAATAACAGGCTCTGAAATTGAGGCAATAATTAATAGCTTACCAACCAAAAAAAGTCCAGGACCAAATGGATTCACAGCCGAATTCTACCAGAGGTACAATTAGGAGCTGGTACCATTCCTTCTGAAACTATTCCAATCAACAGAAAAAGAACGAGTCCTCCCTAACTTATTCTATGAGGCCAGCATCATCCTGATACCAAAGCCTGGCAGAGACACAACAGAAAAAGAGAACTGTAGACCAATATCCCTGATGAACATCAATCCAAAAATCTTCAATAAAATACTGGCAAACTGAATCCAGCAGCACATCAAAAAGCTTATTCACCATGATCAAGTGGGCTTCATCCCTGGGATGCAAGGCTGGTTCAACACAATCAAATCAAAAAACATAATCCAGCATATAAACAGAACCAGCAACAAAAACCATACGATTATCTCAATAGATGCATAAAAGACCTTTGACAAAATTCAACAACCTTCATGCTAAAAACTCTCAATAAATTAGGTATTGATGGGACATATCTCAAAATAATAAGAGCTTCTATGACAAACCCACAGCTAATATCATACTGAATGGGCAAAAACTGAAAGCATTCCCTTTGAAAACTGGCACAAGACAGGGATGTCGTCTCTCACCACTGCTATTCAACATAGTGTTGGAAGTTCTGGCCAGGGCAATCAGGCAGGAGAAATAAAGGGTATTCAATTAGGAAAAGAGGAAGTCAAATCATCCCTGTTTGCAGATGACATGATTGTATATCTAGAAAACCCCACTGTCTCAGCCCAAAATCTCCTTAAGCTGATAAGGAAATTCAGCAAAGTCTCAGGATACAAAATCAATGTGCAACAATCACAAGCATTCTTATACACCAATAACAGACAGACAGAGAGCCAAATCATGAGTGAACTCCCATTCACAATTGTTTCAAAGAGAATAAAATACCTAGGAATCCAACTTACAAAGGACGTAAAGGACCTCTTCAAGGAGAACTACAAACTACTGCTCAATGAAATAAAAGAGGATATAAACAAATGGCAGAACATTCCATGCTCATGGGTAGGAAGAATCAATATTGTGAAAATGGCCATACTGCCCAAGGTAATTTATAGATTCAATGCCATCCCCATCAAGCTACCAATGACTTTCTTCACAGAATTGGAAAAAACTACTTTAAAGTTCATATGGAACCAAAAAAGAGCCTGCATTGCCAAGTCAATCCTAAGCCAAAAGAACAAACTGGAGGTATCATGCTACCTGATTTCAAACTGTACTATAAGGCTACAGTAACCAAAACAGCATGGTACTGGTACCAAAACAGGGATATAGACCAATGGAACAGAACATAGCCCTCAGAAATAATGCTGCATGTCTACAACCATCTGATCTTTGAGAAACCAGACAAAAACAAGCAATGGGGAAAGGATTCCCTATTTAATAAATGCTGCTGGGAAAACTGGCTAGCCATATGTACAAAGCTGACACTGGATCCCTTCCTTACACCTTATACAAAAATTAATTCAAGATGGATTAAACACTTAAATGTTAGACCTAAAACCATAAAAACTCTAGAAGAAAACCTAGGCAATACCATTCAGGACATAGGCATGGGCAAGGGCTTCATGTCTAAAACAGCAAAAGCAATGACAACAAAAGCCAAAATTGACAAATGGGATCTAATTAAACTAAAGAGCTTCTGCACAGCAAAATAAATTATCATCAGAGTGAACAAGCAACCTACACAATGGGAGAAAATTTTCACAACCTACTCATCTGACAAAGGGCTAATATCCAGAATCTACAATGAACTCAAACAAATTTACAAGAAAAAAACAAACAACCCCATCAAAAAGTGGGCAAAGGACATGAACAGACACTTCTCAAAAGAAGACATTTATGCAGCCAAAAAACACATGAAAAAATGCTCATCATCACTGGCCGTCAGAGAAATGCAAATCAAAACCACAATGAGATACCATCTCACACCAGTTAGAATGGCCATCATTAAAAAGTCAGGAAACAACAGGTGCTGGAGAGGATGTGGAGAAATAGGAACACTTTGACACTGTTGGTGGGACTGTAAACTAGTTCAACCATTGTGGAAGTCAGTGTGGCGATTCCTCAGGGATCTAGAACTAGAAATACCATTTGACCCAGCCATCCCATTACTGGGTATATACCCAAAGGATTATAAATCATGCTGCTATAAAGACACATGCACGTTTATTGCGGCACTATTTACAATAGCAAAGACTTGAAACCAACCCAAATGTCCATGAATGATAGACTGGATTAAGAAAATGTGGCACATATACACCATGGAATACTATGCAGCCATAAAAAATGATGAGTTCATGTCCTTTGTAGGGACATGGATGAAGCTGGAAACCATCATTCTTAGCAAACTATTCCAAGGACAAAAAACCAAAAACCGCATGTTCTCACTCATAGGTGGGAATTGAACAATGAGAACACATGGACACAGGAAGGGGAACATCACACACCCGGGCGTGTTGTGTGGTGGGGGGAGGGGGGAGGGATAGCATTTGGAGATATACCTAATGTTAAATGACGAGTTACTGGGTTCAGCACACCAATATTGCACATGTATATGTATGTAACCTGCACATTGTGCACATGTACCCTAAAACTTAAAGTATAATAAGAAAAGATACACTAAAATATATTTTATATATTTTGATGAATGTTTCATATGCATTTGAAGGAATGTGAATTTTCAATCATTGCGTCGGGTGTAATATTTTTAAAATATCATTGAGGTTCAATGGTAGATCTATATTATACTTGTTTTGTCCATTGTTTTATCTGAGAGAAGGTAGTTAAAATGATAGAGGATCCCCAATTATGTTCTCAGATTGTCTGTTTCTTCTTTCAATTCTAAATTTGTGCTTTATGAGTTTTGAAATTCTTATTAGAGGTATGCATAATATTGAAATACCTTTATGATGAATTACTCCAACTAGCATTACTTTTACATTTTTGGTCTTGAAATCTATTTTCTCTGATACTAATATTGTCACACCAGTTGTGAGCCACCATGCCCAGCCTACTTATCATATTTTCTTGAAGATTCAGGCTTCTATCTGATAGTACTTTCTTTTAGTCTGAAGAAACTCCTTTAGCATTATTGTAGAGTAGGCCCACTGTTGAATAATTCCTCCAGCTTTTAAATAAAAAGAAAATATGTTTACTTGAGCCACATTTTTGAGTGATACTTTTGCTAAATACAATGTTTCAACTTTCAGCAAATTGAATATATCTTTTTTATCATCTTCTACTTTGTTTCTGGTAAGAAATTAATACTTCTTATTTATATTTTTATTCCTTTATATTTATTTTCTGGCCTCTTTTGAGTTTTTCTGTATTTTTATTCTTTTGCTTTTATGGTGTGACTTTATATATTCTGCTTTGAGTGTGCTGCACTTCTAGTATATATACGTT
Source organism: Hylobates moloch (assembly GCF_009828535.3). NCBI lineage: Eukaryota > Metazoa > Chordata > Mammalia > Primates > Hylobatidae > Hylobates > Hylobates moloch. The sequence continues at coordinate 84,447,747 of NW_026652291.1, forward strand.
AATGATTTTCGTTAAATTTGAGAAATGTTTAGCCATTTTTTTGCCTCATTCTCACTCTTACCCTTCTTAACCTTCAATTTCATGTATGCTGGACCATTTGATATTATTCTACAGCTATCTGAGATTCTTTGACTTCAATCTTTGTTCTTTCTGTTCTTCAGATTGGAAAATTTCTGTTGATCTGTCCCCCAGTTCACTGACTTTCTATCCCTACCTTCAACTGGATGTTAAGGTCATCTTGGAATTTATACATGTTTTATTTGTTTGTTTGTTTAGAGACAGAGTCTCACTCTCCTGCCCAGGCTGGAGTGCAGTGGCACGATCTCAGTTCACTACAACCTCCACCTCCTGGAGGTTCAAGCAATTCTCCTGCCTCAGCCTCCCAAGTAGCTGGGACTACAGGCACTTGCCACCATGCCTGGCTAATTTTTATATTTTTAGTAGAGACAGGGTTTCACCATGTTGGCCCTGCTGGTCCTCGAACTCCTGGCCTCGAGTGATAGACCCACGTCAGCCTCCCAGAGGGTGGAATTACAGGTGTGAGCCACTGCACCTGGCCAGGTATTTATTTTTCATTGTTGTAGTTTTCAATTTTAGAAACTCTATTTTTTGTAGTTTTTATTTATCTTGTGAAAAATCTATATCTGTTCACTAGTTAAGCTCATGTTTTTCTTTAATCCTCGAAAATTCTTTTAGTTCTTTACTATAACACCTGTTTAATGTCTGTGGCTGCAAAATCCGTAAGTGTATGGTTTCTATTGATTGCCTTTTCCCTGGACTATTCACATTTTCTTGTTTCTTTGAATGTCTAGAAAATTGTTATTATATGCTGATCATTGTGATGACATTTCTGAGATGCTAGATATTGCTAGTATTCTGAAATATTTAGTTTTGTTATTGTGGGCAATTCAATTATTGGATAGCCTTGAACTTGTGTAAAACTAACTTTACAACTGTTGTGGTAGAGCTGAGAAAAGTCCAAATCGTTTCCCGAGTTCCTCTAAGTTACTAGAACTCACACAAGCTCTCAATTCTGTCCCTTCTGAGGATCTCATTAGGATTTAACTTAGGCTTTGTTAGAGTGGGTCAACCGCCGGCCTTAATTTAGAGTGAGACAATTTCTTCTAAGGTTCAGGCTATGTAATATAAGCTGGATGCCAGGGTTGTTACTGAGGTGTTACCAAATCCTCTCTATTCTGGCTGGTCCAGAGCTCCCGTTACTGCTAGCAATGCTTGACTTCTAGTGTATCTGCCCTTCTCTCATATCCGTGGTGGCCAATCTCTGTTGGCTGACCAACCCACAACCAACAACTCATGGGGATCCCTGACACTAACTTCTGTCCCATTCAGTACACAATTCTCTGATTTCTAGCGTCCTACACTACTAATTCCAGTGACCTCAGATAATTTGGAGAGTGAAAACAAGTCTGCACACTCAAGTAGCACACTCAAGTCCCATTCACTAACATTTATCCTAGAGATAGTTTTGCACATGCCATACTGGGATAGGGTCCAGAATATTCATTGCAACAGTATTTGTTAGGGTGAGATGATAGAGACTACCTAGATGCCCCGTCACTGAGGGATTCTGAATAAGTGAAAGGTGAAGGGGGCATAATATGAAATGTTATAAACGAATCAGAATGTATTAAACAATTTTACATGCAGAAATTTACATAGATCACTCAAAAATAAGGCAAAACATCACAGTAGTTTTTATGGTCTAATAATATGCCATGGACAGAGGAAAATAACTCTAGTCCCTGGCATTGGTAAAATCCTTTGAGACAAAGCCAAAGAGTACTGTAGGGCCCCTTAATTTAATTACAGTAATTTTCCAAAAGTTACTTTGCACTTTTTACTTTGTCATCAACCTTCACCAGGCTATGAATGTGAAGGGAGATTCCAGATGACAACTAGTTGGTTTATATGTATTTATGAACTGGGATATTTACATGAAAGGTCAGCTAGGTTATGCCATGCTAACAAAAAATCCTCAAACTGCAGTTCCTTTAAAAATCAAAGGCTTATTTCACCTGTGGCATTCATGATACATAATTCAAATGGGTTGACAAGAGGAATGCAGATGGTCTAAAAGGGGAAATATTGGACAAACAGCACTACAGATTACCACGTTATTTTCTGTTCTGGATGTACGTTTAAGTGGCATACTTAATATAACTATGTTAAATCTATAAAAAGGTTCTTCATGGACCACGCCTAGGAAAGATATGTAGAAGTACTACTAGAATAGTATTTTCTAAGTTGGACTATGCTCCAGAATTATTTAGCTTCATAGAAATGGAGTTACGGGTCTACATACGGATCCTCTGAAACACAATCGCTTCAGTGTGGGCCTGGGAGCTTGTTTTTTGATTAACATGTTCTATTATTAAATACTAGGGATGCTCACTACAGAGCTCTACACTTGGGTACCTGGAGCTTGGCTTCTTGATAAAAGCCTTAGTCATAAAGTGTTGTCTTTCTTAAAAAGTACCGAAACAAAGAAACAAACAAATAGATTTTAGATCATAGCAGAACTTATAAGAAACTTTTTCTACGCCAGAATTTTGCATAGAAAATAACCAGCTTAGTATCTTTCTGAACCTGGCTGAACAGAAGGTGCCATCTTGTAAGTCACCATCTACCACAAGGATAGAAAGGTTCCACGCAAGGATCCCAAGAGCCAGGATATCTAGCTAAGGCTGTTGGTCAGGCTGTACAGGTTTATGGCCAGAGAAACCACTCCACAATTAACAAAGTTGTGCTGAAGAGGCTGTTTATGGGTTGCACCAAATGGCTACCTCTATTGCTTTCCTGGATGATCCAGCAGATGAAACTTTCTCACTGGGAAAGCAAAACTACTGTGGTTTTGGGGACCATAACGGATGATGTGTGGGTTCAGGAGGTGCCCAAATTGCAGGGGTGTGTGCTCTGTGGTGGAGTAGCTGGCTCAAAACTACATGCTAAAGGCTGGGGGCAAGACACTCACCTTGGTCCAGCTGAGCCTGGATTTTCAAGGGCCGTCACACCATTCTGCTCTCTGGCTGTTCCAAGGACCAAGCACACCTGCATTTCCACAAGGCCTGGATAACCCTTCACAGCCACACCAAACCTAACCCTGCTCCGAGGGCCAGAAGTTCTAACACTCCAGAGGCCCAGGGGCTAGCCTCAGCTACAAAAACTAACCCGAGATCCTACTCTCTATCAAAAAGATTTTGGATCGTGGAAAAAAAATATTAAAATATTTTAAAACTCAGTCTTACATCAGGAACAGTGAGTGGTGTCAAAATAACATTACTCATGTGGTTTGGATAACCTCAAAATGAGAAACTATTAACAAAATGTAGGAGGACAAAAGCATGAGACTAATTCTGAATTGAAAAAATGCATGAGAAATTATCAGTGACAAATATAATACCGCCCTATAGAGATGATTCCATGGCATAGGGCCAAAGTGAGCCTCAGTGAAAATTAGCTCACTGAAGATAAGCTCATAGTCAAAGATTACAAACAGGTGAGAGGGAAAAAATATCCTGCGGGAACACACCAAATCGAATGACTTTCACCCCGGGAACTCTAAACAATACAACAATGTGAAAGAGAATTTTAAAATCGCTACTTAAGCGGACCAAATTTTACACGTTAAAGGATGGAATAGAGATAATATCAATGAAGTATCTGTAACAATGGCTATAATCGGAAAATCTGGCAATACCAAATGTGTGATAAAATACAGAACAACAGGTTCTCCTTCATTGTTGAGACATAGGACCTGGTCCTTATCACACTGCCTAACAACGGCATGGAATGTTTGCTATCTACATTACACATAGGAAAAAAAAAACACCAACAATCCTTCATATAACAGGCAAAGGCCATAAGCCCGGCAATATCTCCAAGCCCATAAACACTGAGGAAGCATTGCTAGAATTTTAATTTATTCTTCGGCTTTATCAAGTACAGATTTTGTATTAGTCCGTTCTCGTGCTACTATGAAGAAATACCTGAGACTGCGAAATTTATAAAGAAAAGAAGTTTAATTGACTCACAGTTCTGCATGGCTGGGGAGGCCTCAGGAAACTTAGAATCACGGCGGCACTGACCTCTTCTCAGGCTGGCAGGCGAATGAATGACAGCTGAGCAAAGCGGGAAGCCCCTCACGAAACCATCAGATCTTTTGAGAACTTACCCACTGTCAATGATCTCCACCTGGTCCTGCCCTTCACACGTGGGGATTGTTACAATTAAATGTGAGGTGTGGATAGAGACACAGCCAAACCGTATCGGCTTTTATAAACAAAAGCAACTAAAATTCACTTTCCAAGTTTTGTTGTTTTTATTAATCTTTTAGGGAAAACTAAAATTTAACACAGATAAACACCCTGCAGTCTTACTGGTTTGGAAGACCAGGACAGATACTTGAGATAACACAATGGCTAGAAAGTAAGAGAAAAAATTCTAGAGAAGAGAGGGGGAGGGGGACCCCAAATTCTGTTGGTGAACTGCCATATCTCTGCCTGGCCCCTGGGGCAAGCAGCCCATCGAAAGTAAAAATAGTTTCTGAATTAGCGGTAGTCCTCCTTAGGTAAAACACGACCAAAATAAACAAAACAGAGATCACTAAACTAAATACTCTCCACAGAAATATTTTTTAAACAACAGCAAAATTACTACCAACAAAAAGAAACAGGAAAATGCAACCCATTGCCGATAGAAAATGTCAATGGAGGAGGTGGACCTGAGAAGAAGCAACTGTTGCAATGGCACAGAAGAGTTTTAAAATATCTATTTTGACTGTGCTCAAGAAAATAAAGGTAAAAATATTTACTGAATGAACAAATAGAAAATGTCAGCTGCATAAGGGAAAACATACAAAAAATGGAAATTCTATAATTTAAAAATATATTACGTAAATTAAAAACTGCACTAGGTAGACATACAAAATGATGGAAACTAATAACTATGCTGGTAAAATACTGAAGTTGGCTGGGTAGTCTGTGTGTATGATTTGAGTAGGATAGAGGTGAAAGAACTTTGTGAGGAAGCCAGTAGAGAGATGAGTTGGAGGGATTCGTATGTTGTGGGAAGGAGAGACAATGTGTCTTAATGAAGGAAATAGTATTTTGTCCACTAATAGAAGGAGAGTCAGGTGTAACTAATTAGGAAAGCAGGCGACGTGATGGTTATGATTAATAGGATAAAAAGAAAAATATAAAATAATATCTAAATGAATAAAAGAAAAAACATGAAATAAACGACAGCTGTATCAAACCCACAAAGTAAAAGAAAAAAACACTGAAATAAGTAATAAACGTAGAAAAAGATAGTGGGAATAAAAATATTTATCAGTTTAAATGGACTTAACTTATTAGAAGCCAGAGTCTGTTAGATTTGGTAAAAGATTAAAAAGAATTTTGTAAACTATGAACCATCATAAGCTTGTATGATGAAGATGCCACAAGCAATTGCAACAGGAACAGAAATTGACAATGGGATCTAATTAATTTAAAGAGCTTCTGCACAGCAAAAGAAACTATCAACACAGTAAACAGACAATCTACAGAATGGGAGAAAAATTTTGCAAACTATTCATTTGACAAAGTTCTAATGTCTAGCATCTATAAGAAACTTGAACAAATTTAAAGAAACAATCCCATTAAAAAGTGTGTAAAGTACATGAAGAGACACTTTTCAAAACAAACGTGCAGCCAACAAGCATAAGAAAAACAGCTCAACATCATGATCATTAGAGAAATGCAAACCCAAACTGCAATGGGATACCATTTCACATCAGTCAGAATAGTAAAAAGTGACAGACACTGGTGAGGCTGTGGAGGAAAAGGAATGGTGATACACTGTTGGTTGGATTTTAAACTAGTCCAACCATTGTGGAAGAGAATGTGTCTATTTCTCAGAGACCTAGAGACAGAAATACCATTTGACCCAGCAATCCCATGACTGGGTATATACCCAATGAAATATAAATCATTCCATTATAAAGAAACATGCATGCGTATGTTCACTGCAGCACTCTTCACAATAGCAAAGACAGGGAATCAACCTAAATGCCCATCAATAATAGACTGGATCAAGAACATGTGGTACATATAATACCATGAAATACTATGCAGGCCATCAAAAGAATGAGGTTATGTCTTTGCAGGGACGTGCATGGAGCTAGAGGCCATTATTCTTAGCAAGCTAACACAGGAACAGAAAACCAAATAGCTCATGTTGTCACTTATAAATGGGAGCTAAAAGATGAGAACACATGGACACACAGAGTGAACAACACACACCGGGGCCTATTGAAGGGTGAAGGGTGGGAGGAAGGAGAGGATCAGGAAAAATAACTAATGAGTACTAGGTTTAATATCTTGGTGACAAAATAATTTGTACAACAAACCACCATGATACAAGCTTACCTATGTAACAAGCCTACACATGTAACCCTGAACTTAAGAGTTTTAAAAAAGAACTATTATAAAAAAAAATGAAGAAAAGAAAGGTTGACATAACAGATGAACTGTAATTCTTTTTAATTTTCCTGGCAGGGGGCATTTAGTTTGCCCCAATGGATGACATCCACAAAGAATGCTGCAATAAATATCTTTCTACAATTCCTTATAACCTGGTGATGGTTTCTCTGGGGTTACATTTGTCAGATGAAATGCATGATACCCAATTAAATTTAAATTTTAGATTTAAAAAAACAGGTTTTTAGTATAAGTATGTCCCAAATATTGCATGGGGCATTCTTATACTAAAACATCATTTTTTGCTTATCTGAAATTCATATTTCAATAGGTGTTCTGTATTTTTATTTGCTATATCTGGAAGCCTTTTCTAGAGTATATACCTAGCAGTGGGTATGCAGTTTCACAGTTTGTTTAATCTTAATTTTATGAGGCACTGATAGTAGCAACGACGTCATGTCTAAAATCCCACCACGAATGCATTAAGATTCATATTTTCCTCACAGTTTGGCAAGCACATGATATTCACTAACTTTTTAAGTTTTGCAAAACAATATAAAGTATTAAACTGCTTCTTTAATTTGCTTTTCATTTCTTACTAGTAAGGTCGAGATTTTCTCCATGCATGACTTTAAGCCAATTATATTTTTCCTAGTGTGAACCCCCTGTTTGTATATTTAAGGAAAATGCTGTCTATATTTTACATAGATCATAGAAATCCACTTTACAGCGAGAAGTAGGAGAAATATTTTTGATAACCAACTTTTGGGGAGTCATATTCTTTATTGCATCCTTGGGAAATGGCAACTCCAGCGGCTTTCTGACCATGTCTAAGTTTCTGAGACGTAATGTATAATTAAGCATATACTTTTAAAGACATGCATTTGTAGACTTTTTTCACACCGGTATGGAGTCTAGTTCCTGATTAGAACCATAATTAGAACCATAATTATTAGGAATCTAGTTCCTGATTAGAACCATTTCTCAGAAGTGAAAGACCTGTAGAAATCCAGGTCTCATAATCAGTTAGAGAAACAAGAGGGATAACTCCACAGTATATGCAGATGCCTGATCATTCCATCTGATACGGTTCGTCTGTGCCCCACCCAAATCCCATCTTGAATTGTAGTTCCCATAATCCCCATGTGTTGTGGGAGGTAATTGAATCATGGGGGCGGTTACCTTCATGCTGTTCTCATGATCGTTGAGTCCTCACGAGATCTGATGGTTTTATAAGAGTCTTTTCCCCCTTTTCTTTGGCACCTCTCCCTCCTGCTGCCATGTGAAGAAGGACGTGTTTGCTTCCCTTTCCGCCAAATTGTAAGTTTCCTGAGGCCTCCCCAGCCATGCTGAACTGTGAGTCAATTAAACGTCTTTCCTTTATAAATTACCCAGTCTCAGGGAGTCTGTATTAGCAGCATGAGAATGGACTAATACACCATCTATTTTGTATGTAGTTCTCACAAATTCCTATCAACAATTCAGGAAAAGTCCTAGCACTTTGGGAGGCCGAGGAGTGTGGATTGCCTGTGCTTAAGAGTTCGAGATCACCCTGGGCAACATGGTAAAACCTCATCTCTACTAAACTACAAAAAATTAGCCAGGTGTAGTTGTGGGTGCCTGTAGTGTCCCAGGTTCTCAGAGGGCTGAGGCATGAGAATTGCTTGAACCCAGCAGGCAGAGGTTGTAGTGAGCCAAGATCGCACCTCTGCACTCCAGCCTGGGTGACAGAGTGAGATTCTGTCTTGGGGAAAAAAAAAATTGAGGAACAATCCTCCTGCATTCATCTTTACCTGGAGAAAGCACTAGATTGTTTTTCATGTTTAGTTTGTGTGTGTGTGTGTGTGTGTGTGTGTGTTCACGTAATATGCTAACAATACTAAATAGAGCCAACAATTTTTATTTAATTTTAAGTGTAAAAGCTTTATTGAATCATGTCTCACTCTGACAGCCAAACAGATGGCCAAGGCGCTCTTTATTCCAGCTTGTTCTTTGTGTTTCTGCACTCAGTGTTTCAGAACATTGTTTATTCTCCTAAGAGCACCAGGAAGCTACTTCTTCCTTGTTCATTCTGTATCAGCAAACTCATACCTCATTTTATCTCACCTTCTGCTGTTAGAACAGAAGCAACTATTGGCATTTTGGCTTTTTGATACCTTTCTACATAGTCCTGCCACATGTTTGAGGGAAATCATAAAGCAAAAGTAAGCCTCTTTTTGTTCAGAAGAAATGATACGTAATATATGTTTAATATCTATTAAGCTATATTTAATATCTATAACTTTAACATCTATTAATCAAAAACAACCCACAATTACATAAGTATGCTTATATTTACATAAATATAGTGAGCATTTCCATACATGTTTTATTATATATCTTATCATTAATTGTCAGTGTCAATTAGTTACCATATTCAAATTGTGCCAAAGGAAATATCCAATATGCATAAGAATTATTTACTGTTACTGTCTTTGTTGCCAATTTAAAGGGTAATTATTTATATTAAAAGTACAAATGTCTTCCTTAGTTTTAGAGAAAGGAAAATACCAAAATCTATAGCCACCTGGAATTGCATCAACTGTTTTACGTAATACTTTCTATTTAGTTTTCAGTTTACTCACAATTTTTCTATAATTTTATCTTTTGTAGTATTCCTTCGAGGTAAAGCCCACATTGAGAATATGCTTTCATGCTGGGCATGATGGCTCATACCTGTAGTCTCAGCACTTTGTGGGGCCAAGGCTGGCAGATCGCTTGAGACAAGGAGTTCGAGACTAGCCCGGGCAAAACAGTGAAACCCTGTGTTTACCCTCCCTCACAAAAAAAAAAAATACAAAAATTAGCCAGGCGTGGTGGTGCATGTCCTTAGCTCCGGGTACTCTGGAGGCTAATGTGGGAGGATCGCTGGAGCCTGGGAGGTGGAGGTTGCAGTGGGCTGTGACCACACTACTCCTGCAGTCCAGCCTGGGCCGCCGAGAGAGAACTTGTCTCAAAAAAAAAAAAAAAAAAGAAAAGAAACAAAGAGTGCTTGTATTTATTGTATTTATGAAAGTGACATGACAGGTGCATTTTTAGCCAAAATAATTGTAAATTTTATGTTCAATGGTGGTGTTTATGAGTCACCAACAATGTCTTATGAATACAACTTTTCAAAGACTAAATGAAAGGCATGGTTAATAAAATTGGCAATGTAGTATGCAAATTGGTCTATACAGGGATGAAAACTATGGTTGTGACTCCTTTAGCAACCTGTCCTAACCTATCACCCAGAATATTTGGCTAAACATCTGTTAAATAGAAAACTTGTTTAACTGTCAAGCAGGGGAATCTTCGTCTATGAGTTTTGCTAGTTAAATCGTCTTTTAGTGCAGGAACCATTGATGCTGCATGCTAGCAGATAAATGCCCTTATGATTCTCAAGGTATATAATACATAAATTCTAAGCATAAGAGATAGTAATGAAAATTAACTATCTAAAAATTGCTGACTTAGCTATGTATAGATTTTATTTTTGAAAATAAATACACTGTCTTGAATGATCATTAGCAAAGTGCATCCTTGTGACTTATTGTTGCTATGATTGAATATACATTCAGTATGGCTTACCCAGTCCTAACTCCATAAATCATGCCATAAAGTAGCCCTATAAAGGAGCCATCTAAGTCTCCTCAGTTTTTCATTTTTCTGTCATACTCAACTATTTCTAGCCTTAGGTGGTTTCCTTGTCAAGAAAATCAGGATGGTGTTTATTTGTCTGTTCTGGTGCTTACAAGTGTTATTTTATCTTTTACGCTCTGTGCATTTCCTTTAGGATGAATGATGCAATTGAGTAGAGGAAATACTGGGAAATGATTTATTTGTAAACACTTTTGAAGGGTGGGAGAAAAATCAGTTGTGTTCCCCTTTGGAGTCTTGTATCCGATAATACTGCAGTCTCTTTATTTACTTAGTCTTCCAATTTTAGAAGCCTCTTGTTTGACTTGATATTTTTTCTTTCTTATAAATATATGAGACGAACTATTGAGAATTTAGAAATTCCATAATCTATATTTGGAATTTAGACTCACAAGCATCAGTGTGACTTTCTGGAAACAATTCATATCTTCAAGGACATAGACAGAACTAGAATTTACACCTTATTATTCTCTACCCAGTGTTTCTTATATTTCTTTGATGCTCTTGTATCAAGCTACTGTAGTCTGAATTTTTGTGTCGCCACAAAATTCATATGTTAGAAACTCGTATCTAATGGGATATTATTAAAAGCTGGAACTTTTAGGGGATGATTCAGTCATGAGTGTTCTGCTCCCAAGAATGAAATTTATGTACTTATAAAAGAGGTTTAAGGCAGCCTCTTAATCCCTTCTGCCATATGTGGAAACAGATAAAATGCTACCTAGGAGGAACTGGCCCTTACCAGATACCAAATCTGCTGGCACCTTGATCTTGGACTTCGCGGCCTCTAGAACTGTGAGAAATACATTTCTATTGTTTATAAATTTCCCAGTCTATGGTATTTTGTTATAACAGGAGTAACAGACTAAGACACAAGTGGACTCAGTACTCCTTTGGCTGTCTCTAAAGTTATTAATAATGTAATAATACGACAAGGCTTTTGAAATGGCATAGTAGGTATACTATTGGATCCCCTCCAAAAATGCCCATACCTTAATCCCCCAAACCTGTAAATATGTTATGTTACATGACAATGGGGAATTAAGGTTTTAAATGGAATTAGTATAAGTAATCAGAGGACTTTAAAATAAGATTATCCTGAATTATACAGGTGAGCCCAGTATTATCACAAGGGTCTTTAAATTGTGGAAGAGAGAGGCAGGAGGTTAATGTCAAAGAGATTTAAAGATATTATGTTGCTGGCTTTGAAGAGGAGGAAAGGACCACAAGACAAAGAAAATGGGAGGCCTTTGGGAGCTGGAAAAGACAAGGAAACAGACTATCCCCTAACGCCTCAGAGAAAGAACATAACCCTGCTGACACCTGTGTTTTAGCCCAGAGATACCCATTTCAGACATCTGACCTCGGGAACTGCAAGGTGAAATGGTAACATGTTACATCAGCAATGGGAAACTAATACACTTAGGAGAAGAAAAGGTGGATAGTTCATTTCCAAACCCTTCAGGCTCATATGCATCATTTGCTCTGAAGAACTGTAGCCATCTTATCTTCTTATAGGCATAACAAGCAAACTGTAAGTTCTAAAAGGTACCACACACTGCCCAGATATTATGTCACTATCACGGGTCATGAGGTTCCAAGGGCTTGACAATGACAAAAGCCCTTATACAGCATATTAGAGTTCTCCAGAGAATCAGAACCAATATTGTGTGTGTGTGTACATAAGTGTGTGTATACATATATTCTCACAAAAAATATTTATATTAATATTTATATGGGAGAGAGAGAGAGATTTATTATGGGAATTGGCTCACGTGATCATAGAGTTGAGAAGCCTTAGTATCTGTGGTCAGGTTGCTGACCACAGGAAGGCCACCAACTGGTGGTATAATTCAGTCTGAGTTCAAAGGCCTGAGGTGGAGAGAGGTGGGGTATGATGGTGTCAGTCCTGGATCAAGTCCGAAGGCAGGAAAAAATGGATTTCTCATCTCAAACATACACAGAAAGGAAAAATTAACCCCTCCTCTCTGCTCTTTTGTTCTATTCAGGCCATCAATGGATTGGATGATGCCCCCACACATCTTCTGAGGGTGGACCTTCTTTAATAGGTCTATTGATCTAAAAACTCATCTCTTTTGGAAACATGCTCACAGAAACACATAAAAATAAATGTTTTTCCAACCACCCAAGCATCCCTTAGCCAAGTAAGGTTACGTTTAAAATTAACCATCACATTTAAAGTAAGAGAAGATGAATATATACGGTTATAATCTTCACACACACACACCTTTGTTGTATATTTTTCCTGATAATACATATAGTTCAAAACACATTCCCAATTTGGAAAAAGAAAAAGTTTGTCTGTCATCAAATCCAATGAAATAGCTATCATTAAGGGTTTTTATTCTCTTCTTTCATCTATTTTTTTCCTGTGAGTCAGATTTATTTTTCTACCTGTCAAGTGATAATTTGTTCAGATCCGTTGCTTATATTTTTAACTTTCCATCATCATAGATATGAGTGTATTTGCAAAGTCGTTAGAACAACTATTTTAATACTAAGAACTACTATTTTAATACTAAGATTATTGCTTTAATACTGAAAACACCAAGGGGCTGTTCACTGTATCCATTTACCCTATAAGTTCCAAGAATAGAGTAAAAGAACATATTTCCACTCTCAAGATAAATAAAAGTAACGTACGTCATTGTCACATAGCTCACAGAATTTTCCATATGAATGTTAATAAAATGCTTACTTAGAGAACTGGACTCTGAACTTCCAGTAAGCCATTAAATTAGGCTTTCTGACACAAATTAAATTTAGAGAAAGCCTACAGTGAAAAAACATGAAAGTCATAAACATAAATAAAAAATACATTGAAAAATGTGTATCACAGAAGAATTTTCTTAGAAATGGTCTTGTAATTTCCCATGTTCTTCAGAATAAATCTTAAAATTAACCACATAACCATATATAAAATGAAGTTCTGCAAGTCATGCAAATATAAACATTTTCTATGACAGGATAATAAATCCTTCTGTGATAGATTCATAAAAATGAATGTCTTGTTCTCATCATAACTTTCTTACATTATTTGTTATAAATTATAGAGTGAATTATTTTTATTAGCTCACAAATGGATTTAAATAGCAAAACATGCAGATTTGCTTTTGTTGTGTACAATATTTTCTTCAATAAAGACTAGATAGATTCCTGTGTTGGCATAATTTTCTTTAAAGCTAAAATTTTCCAGGCATTTGCATAGCCATACAAATTAGAGCATATATCCTTTTAATCATGATGAGCAGGCAAGACAATGAAAATATTAAGTAAAGAATTCAGAAAACTTAATTATGTGAAAATACTCTGGTGTGATATTATGGGTCTAATTTTATACTGCTTTTGGGAAAAATAATTATCAACTGCCATAAATTATTTTAGGCAAATCTATGACATTATTGATAATACATTGGATAATTAAGAACTTTCACTTTCACCAAAGGATAAATATATATTCTGTTCACATACATTTGTTAATTTTTCTAATAAAATATTCCAAAAATCAAAATCAATTGAGTTAGTTATGACCATTTTTCTGTATTTTGCCATGCTATTTTAGTTGAATATATTAAATGAACTACGAGTCAAGATTTAAAATATTGTTTTCCAGATTTTCCCATAAAATGTAACAGATGTTTTCTCAGTCAGATTTCTATATTTTCAGAAGCAAGATTATTAATAAGAATTCTCTCCCATTATAAAATACCTTCTCACATTAAATTGAAAATTATTCAATTTGAAATAACATGTGAAGTTAGGAATGTATTCTATAGTCCTACAGTGAAATGATTTTCAAAAGTTACCTAATTATATATGTGAGGAAAGAAACTTATAAAAATGGAGAGACTTGCTTCATGACAGCAAAGTCAATACATGGAGCCGCCCACCTGCTCTCATGGTGTTATTCCCACCAAATGGGAATTTAGCTTCATTGAATTGAACAAGGGAATTTTTGAAAAAATGGGAATTTGGAATTCAGTTTTGACACAGACTAACTAATACATTTTTGACTATAGTTTTTTGGGTGTTTTTTGTTTTTTGTTTCGCAATGCAGTCTCGCTCTATCGCCCAGGCTGGAGTACAGTGGTGCAATCTCGGCTCACTGCAACCTCTGCCTCCTGGGTTCAAGAAATTCTCCTGCCTCAGCCTCCTGAGTAGCTGGGACTACAGACGCCTGCCACCACCACGCCCCGCTAATTTTTGTATTTTTAGTAGAGACAGGGTTTCACCATGTTGGCCAGGATGGTCTTGATCTCCTGACCTCGTGATCCACCAGCTTCGGCCTCCCAAAGTGCTGGGATTACAGGCATGAGCCATCATGCCTGGCCTGACTATATATAGATTTTTAACAAAAATATTATCTAAACTCAATTTTATCCCCTGATAAAATGCTAACATGAGACCCATAGGAATATTTTTGTGGTATATAGTTACAGTAAAAATATTCTTTACAGTAGAGTAGAAAAGTACATATAAGACATAATCAAAAGTGACTCAATTTGAATAGACTGTTAAGGAAACATTTAAAAATATTTAAGAATTAAACTAAAAATACCAGGGCTAGACTCTGACTACTGAGAGCTACAAATCTTCTAAAGCAAACACTATCTATATTTTGTAAACTGTCCAGCATTGAAAATGTTGGATAATTTCCTAAATCATTTATGAGGCTGAGATAACTCTCATAGCAAAACCAAGCAATGATGAAATTAAAAAAATGTAAATATAGAAAATTTCTACTCACAGATACGTGAGAATTTGCAATTCTTAAATATTTAAATATGTATTGCCACTACAACTTTTCCCAGAAATATAAGGATAGTGCAAGCTTACAAAAATATTAATTTATCCCATCATTTTAGCAGATTAAAAAGTTGAGTAAAAATGGTATTCTTGCTTAAAAATCATCTGATGAAATTTATCTCCCAAATTGATAAAACTATTTGCAAAGCAGAAACAGAAGAAAACTGTATTTATAAATAAACCACATTTTCTGGTGAAATACTAGAAATAGTACCATTTAAGACAGAAATAAAATAACTTTCCTGCAATCAAATAAGAGAGAATATAGTACTGACAGTTCTATTGCAATACAATGATAAGGAAACAAAAAAGACCTATAAATGTCAATGAAGAGAAGAGGGAGACAAAACTTGTATCCAGACAACCTTCAGATTGTTCAGAAAATCAGGAAAATAAATTGTAAAATTATAAGAATTAAAATGGTTTAGAATGGTGGCCATATATGCTTTCAAAATTCAGTAGCTTTCTTAATTATCATTAATAAGCAATTTTAAAATAATGGAAAAGTAATACTATTTACTAGAACAACTTAAATATAAAATATCTGGGAATACAAAAGAAAAAGAGAAAAGAGAAGAGGGAGAAGGTGGGAGAGGTAAAGAGAAATATGTAAAATATACATTAAGAAAATCACAAAGCTTTAACCATAAAACTTTTAAACCACAAAACCTATATATTCACTGAAAGCCTAATTAAATTCTCTCAAATTTTTTGAGAAATTTTACATTCACCTCAAAAAGAAAATATTTAAGAATATCAAGAAATATTGCAAACAGTTTAGCAGATTTCAAAATATACTATGAAACCATAGATATTAAATCATTTTTATTATTAATTGAAAACAGTTCCCCCCAAAGACAAAATAGATGGCTGTCGAACAAAGATTTGCTCCCTCTATGAATTTCTAAAGGCATTAAGGAGGCTGAGGGAAACCATCCTAATGTGAGGTCGCAATTCCTTGTCTAACACCTAACTCTAGGTTTATTTTCAGACCTGCAAGCCAGTGGACGAAGGGACAGGTTGTTTCAAAGGAGCAAGAGCTCTGAAAGTACACTGCAAGATCAGATAGAGTTATTCCCCTCAGGGATCTTTGTCAACTTACTCAGATATTAGCATACTGGGGAAAGAATTATACTCAGAGAGTTCAAGGATGGTTAGACTCAGGGTGAGTTGACAGATACACCTAACAACCCAAAGCACCAGCGTGCTTCTTCCTCCTCAGTTTTTTAATATGAGGTGATATGGGGGCCACTAATAAAGGGAGTCCTGATCCAGATCTGGCCTACAGTAGGTCCTCTGAGCCCACAGAATACCCCCAAGTGTTCATTTCCCTAGTCTTCAAAATGGACTTACTTGGTATTTGGTGGAACCCTCTCATGTCGTATTCTGCGGGGTAAGTTATCATAGTAGAGAAAGCCAAGTAGGAGCCCTGAAATTTCCCCTTTCTTCCCAAGTCATGATAGCGTACCAAAAATAATTCCTCATGGGAATACAGAGATGAGTGTCCCTCTCAAACTGCAAAGGGCGAGGGTGTGGGTGTGATGGTCTCCATCATTTTAAATTTTATTAAGTAATCTGGCTTCTACCAAAAAAAAACGAACTAGATAAATCCTTGAGTATATGTTATTTGTGGACTGTCACAAATTCGACCAAGTAGTAACTTCAGCTGCAGTTGTCATACCAGCTGTTATCTCTGCCAAGCAGGTAACATAGTTTAGATACAGGGTATCAATGTGGTCATTCATCTGGAAAATGCTTTCTTTATCCATAGCAGGAGAGAGGAAAAGACCAAACGCAGCATGGACTCACATAGGAAGGACAATAGTCTGCCTCAAGGATGCTGTAACTCTATATTATCCAAATGCATGTCAACCGTAATAGTTGCAAAACATCAATTTGGTCTACCATGTCAATGACATCCTGTTAATCACATCAGATGAGCCAGAGTTGACAAGTACATCAGGGTCCTTGGTAAGATACAAATGTTCCATTAGATACAAGATAACCATATCTCCTTGCGACATCACAGAAGTTTTTAGAAGTCTACTGGTCTGGATCATGCTAGAACATCTCTTTTTAACTAAAAGAAAACTTATTACACCTTGTACCTCCTGTCACTAAGAAGAAAAGACAATACCTGAAAGGCCCCTTTGAGTTCTGGAAGGAGCATGTTCTGTATATGAGAATACAGCTCTAATGTTTTCAGTGAATGAGACAGAAGACTACTGAAGTCAACTGGGGCTCGGGATGGCAAATCAGTTTCGGGAAGAACTGTTTGGGAGCTCTAGGCTGTGGACAATTAATCCTGTGGGGCTTGAGCTATACAACTTAAGAACCTATGGTTATCGAGGTATCCATAATGGGAGAAGACCCAGTGTGGATGTTATGACAAATACCAATAGGTCAAACGCAACGTAGACCCTTGCTTTCTCAAGTTAAATCCATGTCATTTGCCTCAGAGAATTATATATCATTTGAGAAACAGCTGCAGCATGTGCCCCGAATGGTAGGCACCATGAAGTGATCATATATGTAAGCAAGACTTTTCATCATAAGATGAGCTCTCTCAGACACACCATAAGTTAAGGGTGAACCAGCAGCAACCCATGGGAAGATGGACATGGTATTCATGCTGTCATGAGCAGGGTGCAAGGGTACAAGTAAACCACAGAAACAGGCAACTCTGACTCCTATGTCACCTATCGTTTTTAACCAGCACCATTCCCTCAATTCGTACCTGTAAAAGAGGGACTGAGCTATCCCCACATTATCCAGCTGACAATAAAGAAACGAGCCCCAACTCGTCCACAGATGGAGCAACTCAGCATGTGGGTGTAAGCTGAAATGACTGCTGCTACACTATAATGCCACTCAGTGGTGGCTCTGAATAAACTTAAGTGGAGGCTGCAGTGAGCCGAGATCACGCCATTGCACTCCAGCCTGGACAAGAGTGAAACTCTATCTCAAAAAAGAATAATAATAAATAAAAATAAAAGTAAATAAATAATACAATTGTGTTGATAATTTAATACATATAATTTAAAAGTATACTTTTAAAAGTAGTTTTTACAGAAACAAGAATAGGTTTCAAGTCACAAAATACCGTATTTTAAGGCAATAATAGTGACCTACTCTTGCAGTTGAAACTTCATGGTTATAGCTTATCAGGCAGTACTAATAAACAAATATGAATTATTTTAAAATAGCCCAAAACCAACTTTCTAGTGTGGCAGCTTATTAAATAATTTTGATAGTTAAACTAGACTGAACTAACACCGCCCTGATTATTTCCTCTGTCTGGTTTAAGTGGCGTTTGACAAGTCTTACACTGACAAGTTATTTGCAAGTGGACGATGTCAGTTATTAAAATTATATTCATAGTGCATACCAGATATATAATACTATTATGGATAGATACACAGATAAGTAGATATATTTTTTATTCTGTTATACGTATTATTGAGTATTATTTATAAATTCACATTGCTGTTTAAATTATTTTTATCTCCCAGAAAAATGTATGCTGTTTGTTTCTTAAAAACTTTGTTTGCTGCTTTACTATTTTCAAAAATCATAGTTACTATTGAGGTCATCATAAGCAACAGATTAAAATATTTTAAAGCCACTATTTTGAAATTTTATTCCTAGGCTATACTAAGGCTTGATTATTTAAATTAGTCTAATTTTAGTTATATCTAACGGAGGACATCTAATTACATCTTATTAAAATTTAACAATAACAGTAATGAAAAATAATAAAATCAACATTAGAAAATTACATGACAAATAAAGATATGTCAAATATTCACCATAGTGCAATGATTTAATCTAACAATGACAATATAAATTGCCATGGGAAAATTTGGTTAGGAGTTTAAATAGAAAAATAGGTGAGAGTAGCAGAAAATATGTTTATCTGTGAGTGTGATTAATTTCCCTGCAGCCTTTGTTTTATTAAAAATATGGGTACATTTAATTTTTAAGAAACCTATTATCAAACGTAGCCAAATGAATATTCTGCTCTATCCTTTTCACACATAAACCAATGTGTGATGAAATTTATATAAAAAAACAAACACAAAAGACAATTTCATAGCAATGCTCAACACCTTTCTTTTAAATTAATATTTGGCCGGGCAAGGTGGCTCATATTCGTAATCCCAGCAATTTGGGAGGCAAAGGCGGGCATATCACCTGAGATCAGGAGTTCAAGACCAGCCTGGTCAACATGGCGAAACCTCGTCTCTACTAAAAATACAAAAATTAGCCAGGTGTGGTGGTGCATGCCTGTAATCACAACAACTCGGGAGGCTGAGGCAGGAGAATCGCTTGAACATGGGAAGGAGAGGTTGCAGTAAGCTGAGATCGTGCCATTGCACTCCAGCCTGTGCAACAAGAGTGAGACTTAATTGATTAATTAATATTTGCATTGCCCAACAGCAATTCCATTGTAGGAAGTTCAACACAAATAGCTGATTTCCCCATCGTATTTTCAAAAGATGCAATCAGTTATATGAAAGCAATAACTCATGAGTCAAGATAGAAGGCAAAAAGATCAACTGAGAAATGAAAAAAATTAAGAACAAAGTTTAAAATATTTATTTAATTGGCATACATGTATAGAAGAAGCACCTGACCCCGACAGAGAATTCATATTCTTTTAAGAACACATGTAATCTATATGAAAGACCACAGTTAAGGCCATAAAGCAATAGATTTCAAAAATTGCATCAGATAAAAATACTCTCTATGTCTAAGTGAAAAATAAATTTGGAAATCAATAACTGAAAGATAACTTTAAAACTGCATTTAAACATACACTTCTAAATAACCGATAGAAAAATCAATAAAAATTAGAAAACAGAATTTTAAAAACTAAAACAAAAAAATCTTTTTTCTTTAATGAGGTATGTTTTTCATATTCCTATTATGCTTATTCTGTTTTATATTATTTAATTACTTAAAATTATTTTCATTTAGCTTATGGATTTTATTCATTTACTACTTTATGATTCTACCCTAAAAATCTGAAACTGTATTGGGTTTGAGATTGAAATATATTGTTACATATTTACTGCTATGCTGCCAAGTAAAAAGTGGTAACACCAAAACTCATACACCAGTAGGCATCTGTTGTTTTTATTTAGTATTTGCTGGTAACAGAAATCATATTTTGTTTGGGGAACTACATATTCTGAAAATTTATGGTTTGGAAGAAATTGGCACTACTCATTCTCTAAAACATGGGCTGTTTTAACCCATTTATTGGTTTAATAAATTTTAACCAATTTATGTCCTTATCAATAATAAGTGAATAAGGATAAGCATGTGTCCAAATCTTTGCAAATAACTACTAAACTTGGGACATTTAGTGGAAGTGCTGTAAATGCGAGGCCATTTTTCTCCAGGGGTTGATGATCTCTTTCTGTGTGTCCCAAGATGCCACTAACCACCTTGTCATCATAAATGGAGAGCCTCTGAGATGGCGGCCAAGATGTACATTTTAAGTTTCAATATCACGAGCCAATTCATTTTCTATTATCCCTAAATCATTTAGAAGGATTTTTAAAAAATATTTACAACTCATGATTTTAAATGATTATAAAATCACATGCTACTAAAATAAAATGGAATACCCACAGGTTCCTAATCTCAGAAGTTTTTTATTATGCCATGAAACTCCATAGGGCTGTGTATCCTAAGGAAGTTCTACAATCATTTTATAGCTTCTTTTGTGAAAAGTAAAATTCAATATTTTTGATACTTTCAATAATTAAAGTTTTATTGAGAAGTTTGAATTCATACTACAGCATTTACGTCCTTCAGAAACATCTCTAAGAGAATTAATATTACACGGTGCTTTTTTAAGGAATGTTATCTTAATCCAGAAGGATATATATGAAGTGCTTTAAATGAACACATGTCAATCATTCACTCTGAGCAATCTGAAATGACACCAAAGTACTTGAAATGAAAGAGTTTCATTACGAATTCTGGTAATGAAATGCAGAACTCTTTTGGTTTATTGACAGAGATTTAGTATATTAAACCATAGCTACTAAATAAAAAATTTAGTGTCATGTGATAGTTATTAAGTTAATGTAATCCACTCTAGGATTAAATTTTGGAAAAAAATTATCGGCTATGCCCTGCATACGTGAACATTTAAAAGCTCCTAGACAGGTAAAGGTAGCTTAATGAGTCTTGCCCTCTTACCTGGTTTTCTACCTTCAAATTATTTAAGAAGAGAATTTGAAAGTAGAGTGAGTCATCAAAGTAAGGAGTTATAGGCCTAGGACCAGAGAGCTTTCACTTTTCCCTTCTCCTTGCCATGGGAGAGAGGAACAGGCACTCTCTGATGCATTCAGCTGAATTAAAGGGTTTTAAGAGAACCCTTCAGAAAGAGAGCAGTGTTGCTACAAGGAGAGATTGGCATCTATATGCCTGGATGGATGCCTGATTCACGCCTGGATAACCTTGTATCTTCCCAAGATGATGAGGCAGAGAACTGACCTCTTTAAGCACAAACCAAGCATAGACAGTTGTGCAAGTAACCAGACATGCGTTTCCTGGGGACTAGATGAATGAACGCTGAAGCAGATTACCAGGCTTGAAGCATTTTGTGGGAGTCTGCCTAAGAAGGCTTCTTGAGAGGCTAAAAAGTAAAATATGGTGGGATAGACACCTGTTGAAAGGCGTTGGTAGCTTGAAGTATCAGATAGAATATACTTGTTATGTCTGCAACCTATGCCATGGGGAGTTCCCACAGGGACACTGAAGAACACACATATGCACCCCATCATGGAACAAGAACTTGTGAGCCTGCCATCATGGAAGAGATGCTGGAAGTTTAGTGTTATCCAAGAAAGAACTACACTGTACCACCGAGAGAAGAGAGATTTTTCTACTTTACCGTAATCCTGTATTCCCATTACACAAGCACTAGGGCTTTGCGGTGTAGGTGGGGCAGAGGAATAAAAAGTGAAATAAAAAGAAAACCTTAAATAATTCATCATGCTCTCTTCCTAATTATGAGTCTCAGGGTCACATATTAGCCTTGAGAAACGGGAGAAAGGAGGGAGGGAGTCAGGTTATAATCAGTGAAAGAAAGGGAGAATTAAATTGATCCGAGTTTAAAACTTTGCATTGAAATTCACCTGAAAATGAGACTGTATTTATAGATAAAAGTGACTTGAAGGGTAAGGGTAGGAGAGAGAAGTCTGAAAAAGCATTTGTATAAGCAGTATAGTAGTTGAAATTATGCATTCTGGCCCTAGTTTTAAAAAATCATTTATGGTATTAATAAAAATCACTATATAACAACCTGAAGATTTTGATTCATCAATTATGAAGTGAGCTCAAAAATCTGTATTTTTTAAAGCTTATATGATAGAATATATGTATCTTAAATATGAAGTCAGTATCTTGATTAATGGGAAAGCACTAGAAAGTTCTCCACTGAAGTCATGAAAAGAACAAGTCAACAATTTCTAACATTGTCATAGATGAGAGATAGAGATAAAAGTTACAAAAATTGGAATGTAGAACTACCAATATTTGCACATGATAATACTGTATGTCTGAACAATCTGAGAGAATCAACCAAAAAAAGTTACGAATAACAAGAGAATTCAGTCAGATTAATGAGCACAAACTGGTTTAGAGAAATGATTACTTATTTAAATTCGGGGAAAAAACACATTAGAAGATGCTACATATAAAAGCACCCAAATGGCACTAGCAGGAACATGAAATACCTCAATAGTTGGTAACAAACTTAGGAAGAAACATGAAAAAGTAAATATGAAGAAAAGACTACTGGGAGATACAAAAGAAGTCTTCAGTGGGAAAGCTCAACATCAGGTAATTCTACTTAATAATCTATAAATTTAAAGTAATCCCAATAATAGCGCAAAGAATGTTATCTTACGTTTCCTTTTTTCTTTTTTTTTTGAGATGGAGTCTTGCTCTGTCGCCAGACTGGAGTGCAATGGTGTGATCTCGG
Organism: Hylobates moloch; assembly: GCF_009828535.3. Classification (NCBI taxonomy): domain Eukaryota; kingdom Metazoa; phylum Chordata; class Mammalia; order Primates; family Hylobatidae; genus Hylobates; species Hylobates moloch. The sequence goes on from NW_026652291.1 coordinate 84,470,736, forward strand.
CCCACTGCAACCTCTGTCTTCTGAGTTCAAGCGATTATCCTGCCTCAGCCTCCCTAGTAGCTGGGATTATGGGCACCCACCATCACATCCAGCTAATTTTTTTATTTTTGGTAGAGATGGGGTTTTGCCATGTTGGCTAGATTGGTCTCAAACTCCTGACCTCAAGTGATCCACCTGCCTCGGCCTCCCAAAGTGTTGGGATTACAGGTGTGAGGCACCATGCTCAGCCTAATTACATTTTTTAAAAATGTGTAAAACAATTCCTACTAATAGTAACAATAGTATTGTGAACATATCTTGTGAATATAATTGTACAATATTGAGAAAAACCTCATTCTCCATTATTTAAGCTTTCAAAAATTTGGAATCCATGCAACAGAAGAGTTTTTAATTAAAATGATAAGGTAGATCCCTATGTTTGGCATTTAAAAATGAACGTAATGCTTTTGAGTTATATCTAACATAAAAAGTATATTCTCTTTATGTAAAATTGTAGAAACCTATCTGGCACAATATTCACAATGTTAGCAAAAATTACTTCTCTATTCAAAGTTTTTTGTTTTATTAATCTTATATTTTTCAGCATTATTTCAATTTCTGCAATAAGCTTATACTATGTTTACAATAAAAATAAAACTATTTTTAAGTTTTTTATGTATAAAAAGGAATATGGTGGTAAAAGATAAATTAGAGAAATGCACCAAAAGAAAAAAAAAACAGAAAAACAATTTAAATAGACAAAATAAGACTAAAGTTTCTAAAGCATTAAAGGGAGTATTAAAAAACATTGCATGTTAAAATAAAATGTAACACTTACGAGGAAGATGGAAATAGCACATTAACTCTTCACTTTATGTGCCACCACACTGAAGTTAACGTGTCAAAAGAAAAATTTGGAACTATGATGACAAAGGGAAGACTGAAACAACCCAGGAAAAATATTAATAAGGCTAGAGAATGTCCAAACAATATTTGATGCCACATAAAACATTATATAAGACATACCCCGGTTTTACAAAATTTTGACATCTAGTGTGTGGTGCTGTATTTTCTTTAATATTAGTAAAAACATCTTTGTGCTAAAATAGGTCTTTTGTATCTATGGTGTTTAATATGACTTAAATTTGATGAAAGTACACTCCTGCCTCAAAATACCTAGAAACCTCAAAACAAATTGGAAAGCAAAATGAAACAAAACAACCAGTTGTGGTATCTAAACCTAATTGGACTCTCAAGCACAGAAATTGATGTTTATTTTAGCTGGCACTCTTTAGCACCTGCCTCAAATATCCTTTCACGTTTCACAAAAGACCAGTAAAATGAATATGCCTCATTTCATAGAAGCATTTGGCTCTATTGAACAATAAAGACTTCATTTCTGTGAACACCTCTTGTGTATGCCTGTCTATATCCCCATCCATCTTTTCTTCCTTCTCCACTGTTACAATGAAAAAGATGTATTTCCTTGTCTTTTCATGATCCAAAATCCTACTACTATCTCTTTAACATATTGCTCCAAAAATTATAATCTATCATATGATATTTTTTCTCTCCTAAATTTTCCAATTATATTTAAACATGCTCCCACATTTAAAAAGAAACTCATTTAGTACCCTTGCTCCTTGGCTTGATTTTTCTCTCACAGTCAAATGAAAGACTGTCTGCATTTGTTTATGCCCCAGTTATTTCTCATTTACTCATCTGTGCACTGAAGAATAAGATCTTCCGTATCATGCTCAAGAAAGCAATAGTATCCTTCGTATTAACTCTAATAGATTCTGTCCAATCATCTTATTTGATCCTCTGCAGCATTTGACTCTGTTACCATTCCCTTCTTGAAACATTTACTAAAATACTTACCTACACTCTACCAACTTTCATTCTGTTAGTGTTTGTTTTTTAATATTTTACAGAAATTTCATTTCCTCCTCTCTATTAAATATAGATGTCTCCTGTGGCTTTTACCATTTCCGTCTACGTTTAGCATTCTTCCTTGATCCAAAGAACTATCATCTAAAAAAGTTTAAGAGAAAAATTTTACCGTTCCAACAGATTCACACTTACCCAGGAGAAAAATATCCAAAAGATATTCTAAAAGCACAAGGGTGCAAAAATATATTACTCAAGTATACATTCCTTAAAAATGCAAGTCTCAGATGTACTTCAGAAAGAAGAATTTTAAAAGATAGAGGAAGTTCTAGCAGAAGACTTTAGTTTTATGTTAGACAGCTGTGGTTGATTACATTATTTATTCAAAGTTATTATTCCCCTCTGCCCATACTTCCCTGAAGGACAAATATGTTTTCTCATTGAACTTTGGCTTGGCCATGTGACTTCATTTTCCAATTTAAAGATGACGTGACTGACATACAGACAATCCAAGCAGCAAGTTTACATGCATTTCCATGGTTTCCCTCTGCCCTGTTACTCTTCATCATGTGAAAAGCATGCACCTAAGAGTGGCGACTCCTTTTGCCTGGGTTCTAGATTGAGAAGTTACAAGGAGGTGAGCCTTGCTAAGTGCAATTGAGCCAAGACAACTCAGCATAGCTACAGCCAAACAGCTATTACACAACACGAGCGAGAAGTAAATGTTTGCTGTTGCAAGACACTGAAATATTGGAAATGTTTTCTATCATGGCAGAGACAAATAAGATAATAAAACAGTTAAATTTGTAGTTACAGCTGAATAAGTGTGTTGCTCAAATACAATGCACATTTTTCAAAATGTTATGCATGAAAAGGAATATATGTATAATTCAGTTGTTGAGTATATAAACCTTAATAGATTTAAAGTTCTTATATATTATCAAATACAAGGAAGTGAGTTAATAATAAAGCATGTTGATGTACAATTTCACCTAAGGTATAGTGAAAATATAAATTATTATTATTAATTTTAAAATTTAGATAAATACTGCTTAAGATATAGGTAATGATATATAGACAAGAAAAATAAATTATAAATCACTAGAAGATGTTTTTTAAATAATAAAATGTATAGAGTATGTTGCCAGTCACATAAACCAAAGTACTAGCAAGAATAAAGGATGTTGATAATGACCATAATAATATTTAATGAATTATATAATGGCTAGTTGAATGCCTAATGTGCACTGAGTTTACAATTGTGAATTTAATATACATTTTTCCAATCCTTATAAACTTGTGAATTAGGTACTATTTTAAGTGAGTGTACAATGTTTATGTAAACCTAAAACAAAATGACTGTTTAAACAAGAAAATGCTGCTTTCATGTATAATGTTTAAAAAAGAAAAACATAAATACTATATAAAATATTGAGAGTAGCAAAATTAACTTTACACTTATAAAGAAATGCAAAAATCTTAAAATGAGAAAAATACTATAGCTCTTTATTAGTAAATTAGATGGGTACATAGTGAAGATTAGTAATCATGAATATGTATTTGTTGGTAATGTAACATTAGAATACACAAAACTGAAATAACTGAAAATATCAGAAGAAAATGATACAAGTGCAATACTGGTAGAAGACTATAAAGTGATCTTGGTATATAACAGATATCAAAAATATATCAAAGACCAAAATAAGAAATAGTATATTTAGTATGATTATCACATATGTCATAATTCATACTTTACTGAGTATAAACTCATTTTAAATAGCCCTGAAAAATCACAAGTATTGAACAAAAAATCGATTATAAAAATAAACTCTGGACACTTAGACTGTTTTCATATCTTGGCTATTGTGAATAATGCTGCAGTGACAATGGGGGGTGCCAATATGTCTCTGAAATATCGATTTCATTTCCTTTGGATATATGTGCAGAAGCTGGATAATATGATGTTACCATTTTTTTGGAGAAACCTCAATACTGTTTTTCATAATGAGTATATCAATTTATATTCCCACCAACAGTGTAGAAGCATTCCCTTTATGTGATACCTTCATCAACACTTATCTCTTTTTTCATAATGGCCATACAAAAAGGTATGAGGTGATATCTCATTGTAGGTTTGAATTTCTCTGATAATTAGTGGCATGAGCACCCTTTCATATACTTGTTGTCCATTTGTATGTCTCTTCATTTTTATCCATTTTAAAAATCAGGTTGTTTTCTTGCTATTGTGTGAGACATATCTTGCATGTTAATTTCTATCAAATATATGGTTTGCAAATATTTTATGCTATTCCAAAGGTTGCCTTTGAATGTTTTGATCATTTCCTTTGCTGTGCAGAAGCATTTGGGTTTGATATAGTCCCGTTTATTTATTTATTTATTATTTTCTGAGACGAAGTTTTGCTGTTGTCACCCAGGCTGGAGTGCAATGGCACGATCTTGGCTCACTGCAAACTCTGCCTCCTGGGTTTAAGCAATTCTCTTCCCCCAGCCTCCTGAGTAGCTGGGATTACAGGTGTCCGCCACCACACTCAGCTAATTTTTGTATTTTTAGTCTGTGCTTTTGCTGTCATGTTAAACGAAATCGCTGCCAAGATCAGTGTTAAACATGGAGCTTTTCTCTATGCTTTCTTCTACGAGTTTTACAGTTTCAGACCTTACATTTAAGTCTTTCATTCATTTTAATTTTTGTATATACTACTGGGGTCCAATTTTATTCTTTTGCATGTGGATATTCAGTTTTCCAAACACCATTTATCGAACAGATTTTTCTGTACCCATTGTGTATTTTGGTATCTTTGTCAAAGATTAGTTAACCATGGATGTGTGGCTTTATTTCCGGACTCTCTATTCTGTTCCATTGGTCTGTGTGTCTGTGTTTATGTCAGTAGTATGCCATTTTGATTACTATAGCCTTGTTGTGTAATTTGAAATCAAGATGTATGATGCCTCCAGCTTTGCTCTTTTTTCTCAAAATTGCTTTGACTATCTGAGGTCTTTATACAAATTTTTGTATTTATTTCTATTTCTGTGAAAAAAAGTCATTGAAATTTTGATAACGATTGCATTGAATCTCTAGATTGCTTTGTGTGTGGGCATTTTAACAATATTAATTCTTCCAATCCATGGGAGGTCTTTTATTTATTCTTAAATTTCTTTTTTCAATGCTTTATAGTTTTCAGTATACAGATCTTTCAACTCCCAGGTTAAATATATGCCTAAATATTTTATGAATGTGTAAAGAAATTGTGGTATATACTACCACAATTGGTAAATAATATGAATTATTTAGCCATAGCAGGGAAGTCCTGCCATTGGTGACAACATGGATGAACCTGGAGGACATTATGCTAAGAAAAATAAGCCAGATACATAAAAGATAAACACTGTATCATCTAAATTAAGAGGCAGAATTCATAGAAACAGTGAATAGAATGGTAGTAGCCAGTGGCTAGATGTTAAGGGGGCAGGGATGAGAATGTGTTGGTCAAAGTATACAAACTTTCAGTTTCAAGATGAATAAGTTCTGGAGATCTAATGGACAGCATGGATGGTGATGGATGTGTTAATTTGATTGTGGTCATTATACAATGTATACACACATCAAATCATCATGTTGTACATTGTGAGTATATTAAATCCTTATTTGTAAATGAAAATATTTTGAAAAAAACAAATAAATATAGACCTTAAAATACAAACTCTGAAATGTAGCTATCATATAAACAACATTCACTACAATCTTATGATACCCCAAAAAGAACAATCAGGTGTCAATATTTAAACCTCGACTCCTTATGATCTGTAAATATAGTGCGTTAAAGAACATATACAAAGTTCAATTATAGGCAATTTAAAAAACAGCAACACAGAGAATATGACTTATTTCCATATGTGTGTGTATAATATTAATATTAATATACTAAAAGTGTGTGTACAAATGATTATGAGCATATATGGGTATATAGAGGTAGTATATATGTACGTAAATGTGTATTTATAGAGTGTGAGTGTACACTCCCACACACAAAAAAAACTCATACACACATACTTATGTTTATACATGTGTGCATATATAGCATGTATATGTGTATAATTGTTCATGTATATATATAATGCACACATTATATATATATACATATATAATGCACACATTATATATATACATATATATGTATATACAAACACACATATACGTATATAATTGCTCCATTTATTTTTGGTCAGTCTAGATATTATCTCACTTGGGTGAAATGGTTACTCCTCAGAGAATTAGCTATGGACAGCAGAGAATATGATTACTTAGAAGTCAGATGAACTTCCCTTTGAAGATAGGTACACAAACACTATAGCAAATATCTCCTTCTGAATCTTAGATATTGAATATTATAGGTTATACATAAAATTATCCAAAAATTTAAAACTTAACTTTAAATGTCTTCTTGTTAAGTTAGAAAAAAAATACATTGATGTAAGCATTCAGTTTATAAAGGTAGAAAAAATAAAATAAAACAAAACCAACATAAGGAAAAAGATAAAAGCAAATACCAGTGAATTAAAACCAGGAAAGGTTAAGAATTGATAAAAATAGAAGTGTAAATATGTTTTTTGAAGAAATATAATAAGGAAATGTTATCTAGCCTGGACATTTTAATTGAAAAACCAAAAACAGTAAATGGACATAACTGGAATATTTTTAAAGTGACAAGTAGGTTAAAAATATAAGAAACGTAGCTACAGTAAACCATACAATAAAGGTGACAATCCAGTTGAAGCATAAGATAGAATTATATGAACATAATTTTCTCATTAAATACCAATATCCTGGGTGGCTTGTTGTGAATGAATAAGTAATTACCTCCAAAAACATTTTGAAATCAAATAATTTTATAGGAGAGTTATTTTCAGCTTTTACAAAATAGCTAATATTCATTTTATGTAAATTTTCCTGAAGCATAGAAGACTTGATCAACCCAATTCATTTTGTGAAAGTAGCATATTTTTTATACTTAAACATTAGAACACAAAAGGGTTCAAGAAAAATTACAATCAAGAACATGGAAGAAGAATATAAATTAAATAGAAACATAAACTAGGCCATCTAATAGTGATTTCAATTAAGTTGGTTCTATATCTACAGTATAGAACAGTGAATTAAATCTACTAAATTTGATATATCATTAAGTCCTATTAAAAAGGTATATTTTGTAACTAAAAATAATCAGTTCAATTGAGCAAACATTACTGCTAAGAATTCTTACACAAAATAAGAATTCTTAGAAAAAAATAAAAATAAATACTTTTCAAATGCACTAATAAAGGCACTTATCAAACAAAAGCAGAATGCATATTCTTCTCAAATGCACATAGAACACTCACCAATATGGACGGCATTCTAAAAAATGTATCATCTGACAAGTTTACTCAGGATAATAAGCATACAAACTATTAGTTTCTATTAACAAAATTCAACTGTACATTTTAAATTATCCTGTGAGATAATTCAAATCAGAATTGGTTGATCTTAATTGCATTACTAAGACAAGTTTGGCCTGGTGAATACAAGAGTGGAATATAAAACAAAAGGGAATTCTGGCTATTAAAGCAATGAAATTGCTTCAGGTTTTCAGGGACACTTTTCCCCCTGCATCTAAGGTTTTTGAGAAACAAGCCAAGAATTGGAAAAGTTGAAAAACATATAGCTGAGACTTGGGGCACAATAGGCATGTTTTTATGGCTTATGCATGTTTCTACCAAAATTTTTTAGAATAAGAAAGATTCTAAATAATATTTTAAATATGTTCTGGTGGTGAAATTGGAAGAAATACCAAAAGGAAGGAGAGAGAGGCAAGAAGAAATGGACAGCCCATTGACTGAACTGCCTGCCACGTATGCACAGTACTAATAGACCAAGTTAGGAAGTTACCTGAACAGGTAATTCATATAAATGCCACTGTCATTAGCATTCATAAACAGTCCCTTTACTTCCTAACAGTGCTTCATCTTTTTAGACATTTTTCCTATTTTCTCTTTTCTTGTATTGTTTTGCTCTTGACATTTTTAAAGTCATAATTAACAGGAGAAAATATGAAAATACTGGAGTGACAAGGAAACTAACAATGATTATTGGCCTTAATGAGTACACATAATATCAATAATTCACTTTGTGAGTTCTCAAAGTGTGCCACCCACTAATCTGGATGTTTCACATATGTTTCATATTCAATCTCCATGAAAGTTCTTTAAAGTTGTATTAGAATTCCTATTTGATCAAGGAAATCGTCACCAAAGGTCCACAAGTAGTCACTGCAGGAGTCAAAATCCTACTATATTGTTCCTTCCATTTCACTCTAATTGTCTCAAAATATCAACTGTCTCCTGACTTGTAGGCTCCACCTTTATGTACCTCTGAGAGATAACTAAGGAATTCCATATAATGATCATTAATTTGTAATCTATTATTAAGATATTAGGAATGAAAATTTCTAGTTAATTGCGCAGGTATGGAGGTGGAAGAATTCCCTGGGTTTCTGTGGTAGGTCACATTCCCTCCAGCATACAGGTCAGGCTTTTGAAAAGAACTCAGTTAATTAACTCCCTAGGCACTTCACACCATCTTAATTGCTCTATGGACCCAATATTGCATTTGGGAAGAAGCAAGGAGACATGCATTCTTGGTTTGGCTCAATGTCAGATACTTTGATCAATGTTTAACATCTAAATGTACAAATAATGTATCTCTGGGTTAATTTACTCAAACTTTGGTTGACTCTCATTGTTACGTTTTTAAAGCATATTTTATACCAGCTAATGGGTCATTTTACCAACAGTGACATAGAATTTGTCTTCTATGACTGTATCTCATAGAACCAGGGACGTTACTCAACACATCTAACAATCATTACAGAGAAAAAGCGACAACCAATAAGAACAGATGCAAGAGAAGGGTGCTGGATGGCTTTTGCTGTGCCAGAAATTCCCCTTAGATTGTAGAGAGGTTCTCAGGATCTTCAGGAAAGAGTCACAGCGGCAGGTAGCACAAAGGACCTTGAGGGACAGGAATTTTGCACCAACCAATAGGAAATTATTTCAATAGTTAACAGCTGACAAAGGAGACAGTCAGCCCTGCCTTAGCGCTACAGATTCTCCTGACTGACGTGATTGAGTTCCTGTTTAGGTCTTATTGAGAATTATACTGCCCAATCTTAGACAAAGAAAAAGGCACTGAAAGCTTATTTAAATAATACAGTGTGTTGCTTAACAAGCTGGTACCAATTAATCTTTTTGTGACTGCTTATGGAAAATGTGTTTTTTCTGCTCCATCAGCTCAGCATGCTAGTAAACACAAGTATCTCGAAAAAACAGTTGACATAAAATTAAGAGAAATACAGGTGGAAAAATTTCAGTTGTGGGCTGCATGGGAAGATTACACTAATTTGAGGACAATTGCAAGTTATCCTTCCTTTGAATTTAGAAGCCTCAATTGACGCCTCATTTTATAGTTTTTCAAGGTGAATTCTTTTTAATCTGCTTTAATGAAGTTATTCAGATTTTTACATATAAAGTCAGTAGAGAACTAAGATACATTTTAGTATTAAGTCGTATTACAAATATTCTGCTTGAGAACAACTAAACTGCCTATAATTAGATTTACATCTAGGATATACAAAAAGATTTAATTCTTATTACTCCATTCATCTTACATGGCTTCACTCTCTGCATTGTGAATTAAACAATTGAATAATATTCTCTTAAGGAGAATTAAATATAACAGTATTGTATGTCTCATAAAGTGTTAATGTGGAGACATTTTTAAAAAGGATGAAAGAGTGCATAAAAAGTAAAAAAAAAAAAAATCGTACTTAATTACTTAAACATAAACAAATATGTCAAGCGTTCAAGGGAGGGATAAAGTTCCATATAATCTTTAATTATGTCTCCATAGTGATATGCCCAGAAAAGCTCTGATTTCACTCCAAAATAGTAAAAGACAAATGTCAGTAGGTTAAAAAAAATTATCATTTACAACCAAAACTAAGTTCACTTGCATTTCTGAAACTATTCAAATTGGTATGGTTAGAATGAAACAGTTATGACACTGCCCATGCAATTTTTCCAATAATTTACTATATCTTAAAAATACTGAAAAGAAATTTCCTATTATCATTTGTTAAAATGATACCCTTGGAATCTATGAAATTATTTATGAGGTGGCTGAAATAGAATAAAACTATTAAACGGAACCACTTAACTGATTGAAGTTGATCCTATAAAGTAATAGGATGTAATTAATAATGAAATTGATAGTGTTGGTTTTGTGTGTTTCAGTCCCCAAATTATAAAAACTTTTGAAGAAATAACATAAGTTAAAACCTTATACATCAACATTTCTAGGGCAAAAAAAAAAAAAAGAAAATCTAAGTCTAGCATTTGTAAGGTATCATCTCATTAGAGTTGACTATTTTCAGCCTCCTACTGATGACTTCCAAACTGATTTTATATGTGCAATATTGGTCAGATCAATGATATCAAATTATCTTTTAAACAATCAAATATCGATGTATTTACAAGTTTAGGAAAGCAAATTCTAAATGTGCTTTATGTTGAAAAAATGCATAGGAGAGTGCATTCTAAGTTAGAGTCTATGAATTACTAGTTAATTAAGTTTTTCAGAATGACAGTTTTAATAAATGGGTGATTAAATTTTTCTTAAGCATTAAAATGCTTATTGAACATTAATGGAAACTGCATAGAGACCTTATTTTAAAACATTTTCCTTATCAACTGAATAAAAAATAATTGATAACATGTTGGACAGTATGTGACAAAAGGTGAACCTTTGCTCACTATTAGTGGGAATGCAAGTTGGTACAGCCCCTATGACAAATAGCATGGAAGTTCCTCAAAAAATTACAAATAGGACTACCATGTGATCCACCAATCCTGATTTGGGGCATATATATCCACAGGAAATAAAATCTGCACTCCTGTGTTCACGGCAGCATTATTCACAGTGGTTAAAACTTGGAATCAACCTAAATGTCCCATCAATAGATGCATGAATAAAGAAAATGTGGCAAATACACAGAATAAAATACTATTCAGCATTTAAAAAGAAGAAAATTCTGACATTAGTGACAACATGGAGGAACCTGGAGAACACTGTCACTGAAGACAAGCACAAAAGACAATTATCACTTACGTATGGAATCTGAAATAATTGAACTCACACAAGTAGAGAATACAATGGTGGTTACCAGTCACTGGAGGAGAGGAGGTGTATTGGGGTGATGTGGATACAAAATTTCAGTGAATACAAAAATACAAAATTTTCAGTGGATACAAGATTTCAGTTAGATAGGAGGAATAAGTTAAGGAGATCTATTGCAAAACATTGTGACTATGGTGAATAACAATGTATTTTTTTTAATTACTAAGAGAAAAATTTTTAAGTGTTCTCGCCACAAAATCATAAATATGTGAGTAATGCATACATTAATTGGCTAGATTTAGCCTTTTCACAATGTATACATATTTCAGAGTAACATATTGTACGCAATAATGTATATAATTTTTGTCATTGTAAAAATAAATAAATCGATATTTTTAAAATAAAAATTAATATATTTCATTTTAGTTATATTTGATTTCCTATAAAAAGTATCATTTGCAAGTTTTCGGGCTGGGCACGGTGACTCACACCTGTAATCTCAGCACTTTTCTCAGAATGAAAATAAACATACAAAAATTTAATAAAATTAAATTTTTATTCACGATGTTGTCAACAAGTTGTATAACTTTAGTTCTCATCATTACACACCCAAAACTTAGAACATTTCCTTAGACATGAATGCCCAAAAAAATTAATAAAAAGACAGTAAAAAATTACATATATTCTAAATTCAGAAGCATTTGAAAAAACGTGACACATGCAACATTTGTATTTACCTTCCTTTTTTATACATTGCATATTGTCAATTCCTCATAACCCTACAGTGAAGCAAAAAATCCAAAGATTGTCTTGCAAATTATGTAAACTGCAGGACAAAGTTAATATTTCATAAGTATTCACATAATTATGCAAATATCCATGCTCTATGAGCACTCTGAGTTGGAATATTCAACTTCTGTTTCTATCAGAATCTGACACTTCTTCTTATATGCAAAACAAACATTAAGGTTTTGCTAAAATGTGCCTATTTGGTTAAAGTAGAGAATGGGATGCAAGTGAAAGGCTTTAATATTCATTTCTAATATTATTGTGAAATAAATGTCCTGAAAACGAATTCAAACCTGGAAAAATTTTCTAAATAATAAACACGCCTTATCTAAATGACCAGGGATTAAAAAAAAAAAGACACTATAAGAAAAATAAGGGTAGGTAGGTCCTGAAACCCTGATTTCTTGATGGTTCTTGCCAGTTTTAAGAATCTAGAGCCTTGGGTTTTAGAAGAAACTCAAGAAACAGAAGTAAGGTGGGGAGTTGAAATGGAGACTGCTATGTCAACCCAAGACATTGTAAAAGACTACATTTTCAGTGAAAGGTTCACGTTTGCCTAATATCTACAAGATAATGAGGAAAATTGTTTGACAGCTGGGTGGAAAAAGTTAACCTTGTCTACAGCCAAAGGTTAGCCCTCCTGTGGCTGCTTGGTTTGAACTCCCATTACCTGCAGATCCCAGGAAGTACCAAGTTTGAAAATTAACTTAGCATGTATTCTGGGTTAATAGGACCAAACATGCAAACGGCAAACAAACAAAAAACTTGGGCTGGGGAGGAAGAGGAGGGAGGAAAAGAAGCAAATGCAAACATTCTAAAGGGCCAAACGTCAATTCATTTTATTAGTCACCCTTTTATTAATAGCTTCATCATTTAAATAAAGAGATGGCTCCATTTTGTATGTTTGACTGGTACAGCTTTTAAGTCTCACTCCTTCTCCTTTCTCTCCACCCTACCTCTGGGCAAGCTAAGAAAGCCTTTGGCACTCACACGACATTCAAACCACATATAGATCCTTCACCCAAGCTCCACCTCTTAAACACCGTCAGTACCCCAAGCCTGTCAGGCTTTCTTTCTCTCTCAAGACATTTTCAGACCTAGTTGGGAGTCATACTGTTCCCTCCAGAAACACTTATGTGAGTGATGAACCTTTCACAACTTTTGGGGTGTGTGTCGCATTATTAGTCTCAACATCAAATGCAAAGTTTGAAGGGAGTTTCTTCATGAAATCGCAAGCACTGAAGAAATGAAATATAGCATGTTTTTCATTAATCCATCCTTAGATTGAATCATATGCATAAATAGTTTAGGCAATCACATACTGTCTGGTGTGCAGGGATTAGAAAGTGTAAATTGTGGGAAACTGATCTTCTCTTAGATTCTGTTTCTGAGGACCTTCAATAACATGGCATTGTGTCATGTGGAATGCACGTCTAGTGTCTAAAGATACTGTTTTTTATTTATACATCACTTAATCACAAATGCTTCATAGAAGGCAGATCAAAAGAGACAGTCATTTGTATCATTGAATGACCTACTTGGACTTACAGGGAAATGAAATACTGGCCTTTCTAAGGCATTATACCTTTCTAAGGCATTTCAAAACATAATTTGGATTACAGAGATTTTTCTCTCAAAAGCTGACTCTGCAAAAAAAACTCTAGATAATATACATTATTAAATATTTTATCATGAATAGAAGTCTAGTGTTCTAGGAAATACCCTAAGAGAAGATAATCTAATCAAGTTCGCTGGTAAGTTAGACAGAACATGAGAACTTCCTAAACAAATGACACTTAAGTGGAAACTTGCTTGTTATGTAGGACTAAGTCAGGCATGGTGATTAGCTGTAGAGAAAAAAGTAGGAAATTGGGAGGAGAGAACAACACACATGACGTCTCTGAGAGTGGAAAGTAAGAAACATGTCATGTTAAGAGAAGCAGGAAAAAATGCAAATCAGCGTGGCAAAAATACAGGACAAAATTAGAGTGACTGGTAACAGAAGTTACAAAATCCATTATGCAGAGCTTTGTATGTATATTGTTGTTGTTTGTTTGTTTGTTTTTGAGACGGAATCTCACTCTGTTGCCCAGGCTGCAGTGCAGTGGAGTGACCTGGGCTCACTGCAATCTCCACCTCCTAGGTTGAAGCAATTCTCCTGTCTCAGCCTCCCGAGTAGCTGGGACTACAGGCACCCACCACCACGCCCAGCTAATTTTTGTATTTTTAAGAAGAGACAGGGTTTCACCATATTGGTCAGGCTGGTCTCTAACTGCTCACCTTAGGTGATCCGCCCCTCTCGGCCTCCCAAAGTGCCGGGATTACAGGCGTGAGCCACCATGCCCGGCCTGTATATTTTATTAATCATTTCGAATTTCATCTTAGGAGCAATTGGAAGCATTAAGTTTTCTCAAGGCATTTCTGTGGTCAGATTTATATTTGCAATAAGTCATAGGAAAAGATGATAGTGACTTAGACAAAAGTGGCATAAGAAAACATCAGGAGGAAGCTTTGGTAGGATCTGTGTTGATTAGCTGTGGAAAATGGGAAGAAGGGAGGTATCTGGATAATTTTCATGTTTCTGACACAGACAGCCAGGAAAATGAAAAATGTCAAAAATCTGTTATTACAAAAGGAAATAAGAGTTCAGTTTTGCAACATTAAAAATGTGAGACGCCAATGGAGCATTCAAGTGGAAATGTCAAAAAGCAAGTATCTATACAGATAAGGAGTTCAGAAGAGATGGCTGGCCTGGTGATAATTCAAGAATTGTCAAATTATAATACATTTTTAAAGCTATGGGAAATTGATTTAATCATCAATGAAAAGACAATGTGAGAAGAGAGTGTGGCCCATGACAGCCCTGAGGAACTCCAATGCCATTAGTGAAGGGATCTGAACAAGTCTGCACAAGTTTGTGTAAGTTCAAGACCCATATTCTCTACTAAAGCCATACCTAGAATTCACGTCTTGAGAATGCTAGACAATGTGCTGCCCATTTATGAATCAAAGCAAAGCAGACCCAAGAGCTAGATTTGCTGGGCAGAGGTATCAGGAGACTGCATTTTGAAAAGAAGATTCAGTGGGGAGGGTGTTAATAATGTGAAATTTGACACCTGAAGTGGAGGCCACATATCTGTATGGCATGCAGACAGTCTAAATTGAAAGTACAATGCAATGTGTATACTAATTATGAGAGTGTCACATTCCCATTGTTACTTAATTTCTGAAAGTAGGAAAATTAAGGCACTTTAATTTGTCCATATTGCTACATATCTGCACATTTAAACTGTTAATTTTTTATATTCATCAATATTTCTATATGAATACCAGTGTTTCCACTAATGTCCACTCTGCTCCAGGAATCTCTGGGAAATGCATAAATTATTTTAAAACTCTGCGAATTCAGCAAAGGCTTCAGAGTGCCTAGTAAAATGACAAAATCTAGTGGGTAAACATATTTCTGCCAAAGAGTTTGGGTTTGATTTATATTGAGAGCAAATGCAAATATGCAGAATACACAGAGAGGAATATCTGAAACTAAACCATTTCTGAATGATAATCAACTTAGTTATTCCAAGATGCATTGTGCAATTTGTGGATTATCCAAACCCAAACCATTTCTTTTTTATTTCTGATCATTGGATTTTGCCATTTTTTTTTCTGCTTCTTATAATTATTCCAGAATTCATCCACGGAATAGTAAAAGAAAGAAATTTGAATGTAAAAAAACCACTTGAATGAAAAAATCTACTTTGATGGAGTAACAGTGTGACTTAAATCAAGTCTTGGTACCTTTCTCAAATTTCTCGTTACCTATGGAAGCAAAATATATTGAAGCAGATTTGTCAAGTACTGACTTACAAATGGCTAACAATAAATGACCGATAAATTTTCTATATCCATCAGGATACTTTGGTTGCAAATAAGAAAATACCCAAATGAAAGTAACTTTGTTTTTGCTTTCCAACTTTTATTTGAGGCTCATGGGGTACATGTGCAAGTTTGTCACATAGGTGAATTGCATGTCATGGGGGTTTGGAGTACATTAGTACCAAGGTCATGAGTGTAGTACCCACTAGGTAGTTTTTCAATCTTCACGCTCCTCCAATCCTCCACTCCCGGGTAGGCTCTAGTATTTATCATTCCCTTCTTTGTGTCCATGTGTACTCAATGACTCAATGTTTAGCTCTCACTGATGAGACAGAACACACAGTATTTGGTTTCCTGTTCCTCTGTTAATTCGCTTAGAATAATGGCCTCCAGCTGCATCTATGACGCTGCAAAGAACAAGATTTCATTCTTTTTACGGTTGCATAGTATTCCACAATGTATATATATCACATTTTCTTTATCTAGTCCACCATTGATTAACGTCTTGGTTGATTCTTTGTCCTTGCTATTGTTAATAATGCTTCAGGGAATATATGCATGCACGTATCTTTATGGTAGAGCCATTTATATTCCTTTGAGTACATACCCAGTAATGGGTTGCTGGGTCAGATGGTAGTTCTGAGTTCTTTGAGAAATCTCAAAACTGCTTTCTACAACGACTGAACTCATTTAAATTTGCACCAGCAGTGAATAAGCATTCCCTTTTTCCCACAACCTTGTCACCCTATCTTACATTTTTCACTTTTTAAAAATAGCCATTCTGACTGGTGTGAGATGGTATTTCATTGTGGTTTTGATATGTATTTTTCTAATAATTAGTGACGTTGAGCATTTTTTCATATGCTTGTTGGCTGCATTAATGTCTTCTTTTGAGAAGTGTCTGTTTATGTCCTTTGTCTATTTTTTAATAGAGTTGTTTTTTGCTTGTTGATATGTTTAAGTTCCTTGTAGATTCTGGATATTAGAGCCTCGTTGGATGAATAGCTTGCAAATATTTTCTCCCACCCTGTAGGCTGTCTGTTTACTCTGTTGGTAATTTCCTTTCCTGTGCAGAAGCTCTTTAATTAGGTCACAATTGCCAATTTCTGTTTTTGTTGCAATTGCTTTTGAGGTCTTCATCATGACATCTTTGCCAGGGCTGATGTCCATAATGATATTTCATAGGTTTTCTTTTAGAGTTTTTATAGTTTTGGGTTTTAGATTTAAATCTTTACTCCATCTTGAGTTGATTTTTGTATATGGTGAAAAAAAGGGGTCAGGTTTTTATCTTCTGCATATGGATAGCCAGTTATCCCAGAACCATCTATTGAATAGGGAGTTCTTTCCCCATTACTTGTTTTTGTCTGCCTTGTTGAAGAAGATGTTGTAGGTATTTGGTTTTATTTCTGAGTTTTCCATTCTGTTACATTGGTCTTTGTGTCTGTTTTTGTATAGTACCATGCAGATTTGTTTACTGTAGCCTTGTAGCATAATCTTGAAGTCTGGTAATGTGATATCTCTGGCTTTGTTCTTTTAGCTTAGGATTGCTTTGGTTATTTTGGCTCGTTTTTTTGGTTCCAAATGGGTTTAGAATTGTTTTTTCTTTTTTTTCTAATTCTGTGAAAAATGTAGTTAGTAGTTTGATAGGAATAGCATTGAATCTGTCAATTGTTTTGCCAGGCAAGGCCTACTAGCCTGGGACCCTAGCTCAGCCACCCCACCCACACCTGAGCATGCTGGCTGGTATCAGCTCTCCATTTCTCTGAGAGAAAGCTCCCAGAGGTAACCAACAGGCCTGCTACACTCCTGCCCCTAAGGCTGTGGAGGGAGCAAAGAGTCCAAGAACTGTTGCGAGCCTCCAGCAGACCTGCAGCTGCCTTGTTTTCAGCATGGGTCTCTGTCCCTGCTACTCCTCACCTGGGCCTCCAATGCAGCTGCCTTCTCCAACTCCTAATCCCTTCAGTTGACAGTGGCTCTGCATTTCTCTGAGGTAGAATTCCCAGAGACAAGTGATATTTCTCTGCCACTGTCACTGCAGTGGTAATTGCCCTTGCTGCCCTCAGGCTGTGGAGCAAACAAAAACCCTGATTTCTTTGCTTGCATATCCAGCAAAAGAATAGGAATATAATAAGAAACCCAGAGTGTGATAGTTTTATTGTTTATTATGGAGATAACTATATAACGATATTCTTTTAAATTGTGATTTACCTCCCCCTTCAGCCCTGATTGTTGTCTCAAATCCATTTATATGGTTTCACATCTCCAGAAAATAATCATTTTGAGAGAAGGAATGTATGGTTGTCTAACACCTACATGTACACTGGACTCTAACATTATTCAAACCATCTCTCTCTTGTGACCACTGTAATATACTTCAAGAAGTGGGCATTATAGCCTTCCTGGATATAAGGTTCCAGAATAGCCTGATTTATGTTGTCTCCACCCGCCCAACACAGTTACCAGAGCTTGGTTAATGTGTAGCTGGTCTGTGGTTTGCTAAGCCATTATAAACGTTTTCATCCTCTCTATAATTTCTAGTATCCTATCATCTCTTCTGTTCTCTGATCTCTTATTAGCCTAAGACTTTTTTTTTCCTTCTTGTTATTAATGCACTTTATTTTTTCGAGTACTTTTGGGTTCACATCAAAATGAAGGCAAGGTACAAAGATCTCTCAAAACCCAGTGTCCCCACATATGCATAGCCTCACCGATTTTCAACCTCCCCCACAAAAGACGTATAAATGTTACCATTGATGAACCTACACTGACACGCATTATTACCACGCAGAGTTCATAGTTTATACTAGAGTCTGCTTTTGGTGTGTATTTCATGGGTTTGGAACAAGTACATAATGACGTGCATCCACCACAATAATATCATACAGAATAGCTTCATTGTTTTGAAAATCCTCTATGCTCCATCTATTCATCCCTCCCTACCTGCTAACCCCTGGCAGCCAATGATTGACACACATATTGACACACATTATTACCACCCAGAGTTCATAGTTTATACTAGCGTCTGCTTTTGGTGTGTATTTTATGGGTTTGGAACAAGTGTATAGTGACACGGATCCACCACAATAGTATCATACAGAATAGCTTCATTGTTTTGAAAATCATCTGTGCTCCAACTATTCATCCCTCCCTTCCTGCTAACCCCTGGCAGCCAACCAATGATCTTTTCACTGCCTCCAAAATGTTGCCTTTTCCCAAATGTCACATAATTGAAATCATACAGTATTTAGCCTTTTCAGGTTGGCTTCTTTCATTAACAAATATGCATTTAAATTTCTTCCATGTGTTTTCATAACTTCACAGCACATTTCTTTTTAGCAATGAATAATATTCTACTGCCTGGATGAACCACAGTTTATTTATTTATTCACCTACCAAAGAACATCTTGGTTGCTTCCAACTTTTGTCAATTACATATAAAGCTGCTATAAACATCCATATGTGGGTTTTCAAATGGGCATATGTTTTCTACTTCTTTGGATAAATACTGAGGAGCATGACTGCAGGAACTTATGGTCAAAGGATATTAAGTTTTGTAAGAAACCGCCAAATTGTCTTCCAAACTGGCTGTACCATTTTGCATTCCCACCAGCAACGAATGAGAGTTCCTGTTGCTCCTCATCCTCACCAGCATTAGGTGTTGTCAGTGTCCTGGATTTTGGCCATTCTAATAGGTGTGTAGTGATGTTTCATCATTTAAATCAGCATTTTCCTGATGACACTTAATGTGGAACATCTTTTCACATGCCTATTTGCCATCTGTGTATCTTCCTTGGTGAGATTTCTCTTAAGGATTTTCTAAAAAATCAGGTTGTGTTCTTATAAATTTCTAAGAGGTCTTTGTATATTTTGGATGATAGTCCTTCAGCTGGTTTTGCAAATAGTTTCTCCTAGTCCATGGTCTCTTTTTTCATCCTTTTAACAATGCCTTCTGCAGAGCAGGAAATAATAATTTTAATGAAGTCCAACATATACATTTTTTCATGAAGTAAGTCTTTAGTGTTGTTATCCAAAAAGGTTATCTAGAATTTTTTCCTATATTACCTTGTAGAAGTTTTATGGTTTTGCATTTTACACTTAGGTCTATAATCAACTTTTAATTTTTGTGAAGGACGTAAGGTCTGTGTTTGTATTATTTT
The DNA here is from genome assembly GCF_009828535.3 of Hylobates moloch. NCBI lineage: Eukaryota > Metazoa > Chordata > Mammalia > Primates > Hylobatidae > Hylobates > Hylobates moloch. Next base: position 84,490,653 of record NW_026652291.1, read on the forward strand.
TTGCATATCGATGTCCAGTCATTCGAGTACCATTTGTTAAAAAGACTTTTTCCATTGTACTACACTTGCTTCCTTGTCAAATATCTGTTGACTGTATTTATGTGGTCTATTCCTGGACCATCTCTTCTGTTCCTTTGATTTATTTGTGTATGCTTTTGCCATTTTTTCACTGCCTCAATTATAGTAGTTTTATAATATGTCTTGAAGTTGAGTAGTATTAAGTCTTCCCATGTTTTTATTCTCTTTCAATATTATGTTGGCTGTTCTGGGTCATTTGACTCTTTATATATAAACTTTAGAATGGTTTATCAATAGCCATGTAATCATTTGCTGGAATTTGAATGAAGATTGCATTGAATATATAGAACAAGTTGAAAAGAAATGACATCATTACAATATTGAGTCTTCTGATTTATGAACATGAAATAGCTCCATTTATTTAGTTCTTTTTTGATTTCATTCATCACAGTTTTGTAGTTTTCCTTGCACACATTTTGTTAGATTTTTATCCAAGTATTTCATTTTGGGGACTTGTAATATAAAGTGTCTTTCATTTTTAATTTCAAATTATACTTGTTCATTGTTGATATATAGTAAAGCTACTGGCTTTTTTTTTCGTATCAACCTTTTCCTGCAACCTTTAATGCTGTGATGTTGTATTAGTACCAGTTGTTTTTTTTTTTTTAAATTTTGTAAATTCCTTTTCGTTTTCGGTGTAATCATGTCAACTGTGAACAAAAACAGAGTTATTGCTTCCTTCCTAACCTGTATACCTTATATTTCGTTTTCTTGCCTTATGGGATTAGCTACGACTTCCAGTATAATGTTGAAAACAAGTGGTGAGAGGGGACATCATGCTTTGCTCCTGATCTTACTGGGAAAACTTCAAGTTTCTCACCATTAAGTGTGATGCTAGTTGTGCATTTTTTGAAGATATTCTTCATGGAGTAAGGGAGTTCTCCTCTATTTCTTCTCTCTACTGAGAGTTTTTATCATTAATGTGTGTTTGATGTTGTCAAATGCTTTTCCTGTATGTATCAATATTATCCATGTGATGTTTCTTCTTAGTCTGTTGATATGATGGTTTACATTAATTTGAATGTGGAACCTGTCATCATACCTGGAATAAATTCCACTTGGTCGTGTGGTATATTTATATACTATTGGATTTAATTTGCTAACATATTGTTGGAGGTTCTTGAATTTATGTTCATGAGAGGTATCAGATTGTGGTTTTCTTATTTTATCTCTGTATGGTTTTGATATTAAGGTAATGCTAGCCTCAGGGAATGGGTTAGGAAGTATTTCTTCTTCTTCTTCTTCTTCTTCTTCTTCTTCTTCTTCTTCTTCTTTTCTTCTTCTTCTTCTTTCTTTTTTCTTCTTTCTTCTTCTTCTTCTTTCTTCTCTTCTTCTTCATTTATTTTCTAATTTAGAGACAAGGTCTCACTCTTGCTCAGGTTGCAGTGCACTGCAGCCTTTACCCCCTGTTCTGAAGGGATCCTCCTGCTCCAGCCTCCTGAGTAACTGGGACTACAGGCACATGCCACCCTTCATGACCAGCTAATATTTTAATTACTAGTAGACATGAGGTTTCTCATGAGAAACATGAGAAACATGAGACACTATGTTTCCTGGACTGCTCTTGAACTCCTGGGCTAAAGCAATTCTTCTCTCTCAGCCTCCTGAAGTTATAGGATTATAGACATAAGCCACCATGACTGGCATGCTTCTATCTTCTGAAAGAGATGGCTGAAAATTGGTATAATGTCCTAAATGTTTGACAGAATTCACATGTAAATCCATCTGGGCCTTGTGCTTTCTGTTTTGAAAAGTTATTATTAATTTAATTTACTTAATAGATACAGGTCTATTCAGAGTATCTGTTCCTTCTTCTGTGAGTTTTGGCAGATTGTGTCTTTCAAAGAATTGGTCCATTTACCAAGGTTATTAAATTTGTAAGCATAGAGTTGTTCATAGTATTTCTTTTTTATCCTTTTAATGCTCATGGGATCTATACTGATGTCATTCTTTTACTTCTGATATTAGTAATTTGTGTCCTGTTTTTCTTACTTAGCCTGGCTATGGCTTATTGATTTTATCAAATAAACAGCTTTTGGTTTTATTGATTTTGTCTACTGATTTCTTGTTTTAAATTTTATGGATTTCTGTTCTAAATTTGTATTATTTCTTTTTTTCTGCTTACTTTGGACTTAATTTGGTCTTCCCTTTCTAGTTTCCTAAGGTGAAAATTTAGGTTATTTAGATATTTCTTCTCTTTTTACCATATATATCCAATGCCATAAATTCTCCTTTAAGCACTGGTTTCACTGTGTTACACAAATTTTAAATTTTAGTTTTATTTTCATTTAGTTCAAACTATATTTTAATTTCTCTTGAGGTTATTTTTGACCTATATGTTATTTACAAGTTTATTATTTAATGTCTAAGTACTTTGGGATTCTCCAACTATCTTTCTATTATTCATTTCTAGTAGAATTTGATTGTAGTCTTAAAGCAGGCATTGCATGATTATTAATATTTCACACTGGTTAAGTTTGTGTTTTATGAGTTGGAATGGGGTCTGTCCTGGTGAATATCCTATGCGAGCTTGAGAAAAATGTGTATTGTGCTGTTGTTGGATAAATAGTCCATAGAAGTCTATTAAATCCTGGCCAGGTGTGGTGGCTCACACCTGTACTCCCAGCACTTTGAGAGGCTGAGGCGGGCAGATCACTTGAGGTCAGGAGTTCAATACTAGCCTGTCCAACATGGTGAAACCCCATCTCTACTAAAAATACAAAAATTAGCCAGCTGTGGTGGTGCATGCCGGTAAACCCAGCTACTGGGGAGGATGAGGCAGGAGAATCACTTGAACCTGAGAGGCAGAGGTTGCAGTGAGTCGAGATTGTACCAGCCTGGGTGACAGAGTGAGACTCCGTCTCATAAATCAATACATACATAGAAGTTTATTGCATCCTGTTGACTGACGGTGGTGTTAACCATGTCCTTACTGATGTTCTGTATTTTGGATCTGTCCTTTCTGATTCAAGGGTGTTTAAGTTCCTGACTATCACAGTGGAGTCACCTATTTCTCCTTGAAGTTCAAGCAGTTTTTATCTCAGTTATACATACTGCTATAGACAATACTTTTGTTCCCTCCAAATTCATATGTTGAACCCTAATCCTCAATGTGATTTTGATGGTTAATTTTAGGTGTCAACTTGACTGAATTAAGAGATACCCAAATAGCTTGTAAAGCATTATTTCTGGGTATGCCTGTGAGGGTGTTTCTGAAAAGAGACTGAAATTTGAATCAGTGGACTGAGTAGAGAACATCTGCTCTCACACAATGTGGACAGGCACCATCCAATAAGCTGAGGGCCCGGATAGAATAAAAAGGCAACTGAAAGGCAAATTCTCTCTTTCTCTCTTCTAGAGCCAAGATACTTTTTCCCCAACCCTTGAACATCAGAAATCCAGGTTCTCTGGCTTTTTGACATTGGGAGATGCACCAGTGGTCCCCCAGGTTCTCAGGTCTGTAGACTTGGACTAAGAGTTATGCCACTGGCTTTCCTGGTTCTGAGGTCTTTGGACTTGGACCGAGCCACACTACCAGAATTCCTGCTTCTCTAGCTTATAGAGAGCGTATCATGGGACCTCGTAGCCTTCACAGTAGTGTGAACCAATTCCCCTATAATTACCCTGTTATCTATCCATCTACCTATCTATCATCTATTGATCAATCAATTGATTGATTATCTCCTGTGGGTTCTATCTCTCTGAAGAACCCTGACTAAAACAGTGATGGCAGAAGGAGTTGGGCTTTGTAATGTGATTAGATCTTGAGGGTGGAAGCCTCATGAGTGAAATTAGTATTCCATTAAAAAAACTCCAGAGAGATCCTTTGCCCCTCCTACCATGTGAGAGTATGGAGAGAAGGCAGCTGTCTATGAGCCAGGAAACAGGCCTTCCCCAAACACCAAATCTGCTGGTGCCGTGATCTTGAACGTCCTAGTCTCCAGAACTGTAAGAAATAAATTTCTGTTGTTTATAAGCTTCTTATTCAGTGGTATTTTTGTTATAGCAACCCAAATGTACTAATAACACTCCATTGTTAGACATACACATGTTAAGAACTGTTACGACTTCATGGAGAATTGACCCCTTTCTCATCATGTTAGGTACCGCTTTATCCCTGATAACTGCCCTTTGTCCGAAGTCTGATGTCTGAAATTAATATAGCTACTCTTGCTTTCTTTTAATTTATGTTAGCATGGCATATTTCTCCATCCAATACTTTGAATCTATATAAGTCTTTCTTGTAGGCAACACATAATTGGGTGTTATTTCTTGATCTACTCTGACAGTATGTCTCTCTTTTAATTGGTGTATTTAGACTATTGAAATTTAAAGTAATTATTGTAGTTGAATCAATATCACTTATATTTGTTAGTGTTTTCTATTTGTTACTCTTTTCCTTGTTTACTATTTTTTCCTACACTTTTCTTACCTCTTGTGGCTTCAATTGAACATTTTATATAATTTCATTTTCTTTCTTTTTGTAGCATATTAATCATGCTTCCATTTTTTTAACTTTTAAAAATAGTAGCCCTACAGTTTGCAATATGCATTGATAATTTAGTCCACTTTCAAATAAAACTATACCACTTCAAAAATAACACAAGTACCTTATAATAACAAAAACCTTTCTTCCTATTTCTTTTATAATTGCTGTTATACATTTCACTTATGTATAATAAACAGCTATTTATATATACATATATACGTAAACTAATTTCAAACATTATTTCTATTATTTTGAAAAAAGTTATCTGTTAGATCAATTAAGAATAATAAAAATGTTTTGATTTTACCTTTACTTACTCCTTCTCTTATGCTCTCCCTTTCTTTATGTAGATCTGAGATTGTGGCATTTATCATTTTTAGAACTTCTTTTACCATTTCTTGCAAGGCAGGTCTACTGGCAATAAATTCCTTAAGTTTTTGTTTGTCAGAGAAAGTTTATATTTCCTTCAAAGGATAATTTTCCAGAGTACAGAATTCTAGATTGAGAAATTTTTCTTTCAATGCCTTACATTTTTAATTCCACTATCTTCTTGCTAGCTTGCAGAGTTTCTCATAAGAAGACAGAAGTATTTCTTATCTTTGCTCCACTATAGTTAAGGTGATTTGTTCTTCCTTGGTTTCTTTCAGGGTTTTTAAAATGTATTTTTAATTTTCTGTAGTGTGGAAATGATATGCCTAGGTGTATAGTATTTTTGGTATTTATCCTGCTCAGTGTTCTCTAATCTGTGGTTTGATGTCTGACATTAACTGAAATATTTCTTCTGTTCTTCTCGTCTTCTTTTCGCATTTCCATTACATGTGTGTTACACCTTTTGTAATTCCCCCATAGTTCTTGGATATTCTGGTCTGACTTTTCTTCAACCTTTTTTGTCTCTTTTCAGTATTGGCAGTTTCTATTGCAATATTTTTAAGCTTAAGGTTTCTCTCCTCAGCTGCATCCAGTCTACCAATAAACCTAGAAAAGGCATTCATTTCTGTTACAGTATTTTTTAAATCTCTAGCAGTTTTTGTGGTTCTTTTTTAGAATTTCCAGATTTCTGCTTACATTGTGCATCGGATCTTGCATGCTGTTTATTTTACCCAGTATAGCCGTTAGCATTTTAGTCATAGTTATTTTAAATTCCTGGTCTGATAATTTCAACATCCCTGCTATATCTGAGTCTGGTTCAGATGAGTGTTCTGTCTCTTTAAACTGTGGGGTTTGGGTTTTTTTCGTTTTGTTTTGTTTTTTGTTTTGTGGGGTTTTGTGGGGCCTTTTTTCTTGCCTATTTTGTATGTCTTCTATTTTTTACTTGATAGCCAGGCATGTCCTTGGCAAATGGAACAGCTCTAAATGAGCCTTTATTAATGTATTGGTAAAGTGTGGAGGGAGGGGAAGCATTCTATGGTTCTATGAATAGGCCTCATTCTTTTACTGAGCCTGTATCTCTGGACTGTGAACGTCACACATGCCTTCAGTGCCTCCCCATCCTTTAGTTAGGATGGATGGCTAGAGGGCTGGAGTTGGGTATTTCGCTTCCCCATGCAAGTAAGGCTCTGATAGGCCCCAGCTCGTTAGGCTCTGGTCAAATAGCTTCTCTTGAGGGGAGACCTGTTAAAAACAACAGAATACTCTGGCTTATTTCATATGGTTCCTTTTCTTCTCCCTCTGCCAAAAGCATAAGGGGATTTTTCTTCCTTATTTATTATGAGAACTTAGTCAAGCTTCTGGAGATAAAACCTACAAAAGTGTGGGACCCTGATGACTAGGTCACCCTGAATTTTTATGTCTCAGACTTGCCCACCCTGAGCGTCCAGCAATTCACCAGTTATAGTTCAGGTTTCCCTGTCTCCGCGCTGGTTCCTGCAGATGTTTGTGTTCATGGGTTTCTGCTGCAGCAAGCTGTGGCTATTTGTTCATAGGTCTCTCTAATTTGGCAGGGAGCAGTGTTTGGCCCTGTGACCACATGTCTCTGAAAAATCTAAGAAAAGTTGTTGAGTTTTCAGTTTATTCCTTTTGTTAGGATGCAATGGTAACTTTCAGGTTCTCTCTTACATGTTGGATTGGAAACCAGAAGTTGCTTTAAAAAAAAAATAATCTAGTTTTAGTGAGGTTTGGGGAAGGAGAAGAGAAAAAAATTCACAGGATCAATATGCCAAATTAAGTTGCATGTAAAAGAGTATTTTATATTATATAGACCAAAATGGCACAGAACTTTATGGGTGTAATGCCTATACTATTTTAAAAAAGAAATGCTAATATTATTCGACTTTACTTAGACTTTCCTGTTTAGACTATATGTTATCAACTTTGATGATACTGCTACTGACGTTGGTTGAGAACAACCAGTGATTTATGCTAGGTTACTGAGGTAAAATAAGTGATTGTTCATTAGCTGGCAAAACTTTGGGATAAGACAGGCTGACAAAACAATTCTGCGCTGATAAATTGCCGTGTACTTATTTGCAAGGCTGGCATAAATAATCTTATTTCTTCAAGGTGCAAACAATAGGTAGCAAGAGACCATTAGGTGTCATGCCACAGAAGGGCCAAGAGAGCAATACGGCATCCTCAGGGCTTTTCACAGGAGGATCATTAATTTATGTTTTCTAGTGTGTGGGCTTATTCCTGAGAAAAGTCCAGTTCTGATCAGTTTCAAACCTAAAACAGTCATTGTTGAAAAGAGGAAGTCCAGTTGTTTTGTGCTATTACTTAGAAAAAGAAAAGATATTGTTTATAATATGAACGTATCTTCCAATGAATTCTAACATGAAGCAAGAGTGGCAATCATTTTGAGAATATACTTTGTTCAGTCATCATTTTCTTTTATTTCTCCCTAATGTTGAGATGAATTATTTTAAATGGCAACTTTATTATTTATCAAGTTCAATATTTTTAAATGTACAGTGAAATAACTTTTTGCCATATTGAGAAAGGAGTGCTTGTATGTAGTAAAAATACCATAATATTTAAATACAAGATAATTCCAATTGTGGATGAAAATGCTAATAAAAATTATAAGAATTAAAGTAATTTCTAATCATGGTATCTATGACAGAGTAATATGGGAGTTTGTACTTTATCATTAATTAGAAAGTGAATATAGTATCTATTGCAGATTAGATTTAAAGGAAACTTTACTTAAAATTAAGTGTTCTTAATGTAATTTCATCCTATAAAATACTTCCATCATAATTTCAAACATGATATTGATAAAAACATTTCAGATAAAAATACAAATTTCCATTTTATTTCTTATCCTTTCGATGCAAAAAAGATGAAAAATCTAGGTGGATATGGAATACAAAACATTGGATGTTGTACCCACTGAGATTCATATTGAGATTTATAGGCTGTGTCCTGATTCTGTCGGAAGACTGACCTCTATCCGGTATTCTATTCTATGATTAATTCCTCATATGGGCTCCACAACCTACTTTTTCTCCACAATTCCCAATCCTCCCCGATAGGTCTCATTCTTGTCATGTAATCCATACTTTGTTCTTTCAGCAGTCAGTGTCTGCTTCTGTTCAAAACACAGAAAGTTCACCAATCCATTCAAAGTTTCACCAGTAATATGTACCAAAATAATGTTTGAAGATGTCCAACAGTGAATGCCTAATTTAGACATTACTTTTTATGTAAAGTGAACTTGCTTTTTTCATAAGGCAATATTACTCAATGTCTTGATGCTTTCAAAATCCCAACTGTAGATTAATACAAATGGAGACAATATAATATTGGAATCAAGTTATTATGTAATTTAGATAATTTTGATAGACTTAGAAATATGTGTCTACTTCTGGCTCTATTAATGATCCATTTTGTGACCCTAAAAATTATTTCATGAATCCACATCTTAAATTAGCCCTCTGTGAAATTCATTAAAAAATAAAGAAATTATATGACACTTTCTCAGTTGTGTCTGATAAAATAACTGAGGGAAAAAATTGAGATTTTTTCCTATTTATCAGATGTGTAATCAGGTTTCATTTACTTCACCAGTTCTAGGTAAATATAATCTTATATTATAAAGTTACATCAATTGTAAGGGATGTGCACAACTTGTTGTTAATTAAAATGAATACATAAGAAAAATAAGAAGAACATTCTTGGAACACTTAACAAAAAATGTACTTTTGCAATTTAACAAATCATTAGACAAAATAGCTCAGACTTTCCATATTTATAAAATGTGAGTGGTCTGCTCTCCTATTCATTTGAAGTATTTTCTTTGGATATAAAACCGATTCTACTCCTTAATGTATATTCATGATTACATGTTTTCTTCAGTTAAATATGCATGTGAATATAACAAGAAGATTTAGTGCTAAAAAATCATTTTGGGGCAGATAAGATGAAATCTGTTCATTACTTACCATTTACCAAAATTTTGTTGGTCTATCTTTAATCTTCCAAAAATAGATAAACATTTCAGGCTTATATAAATCAGTAGTAAAAATTATGGCGCTTTATTTTGCTTACTAATTTTCAAAGGAAAAATAACCCTTAGAAATCAAATGGCAAGGATATAAAAATTTTGGTACAGCAGAGTGTTTTTTAAAATCTTGATTTGCTACATAAACTTCTAAAATAGCTCTCTCTCAAGCTCTGATTACTACACTTCATGCACTCCTTTTCTAAAATATATTCTTCTATCCCCCTGATGGAGAGACTGAAGAGACTCATATGCTATAAACAATTATGCCTTGACCTATTATTAGATTCAAAGCACTATAACTGACTAAAAAGTGAAGGCAGTGAGGAAACAAAACTCAATACAACATTGTCATCTATTTCAAATAGTGAAAGAAAATAGACTTTTTAAAATTTACAATTCTATTCACATTGCTATGGAAATCTATAACTGCTCCTTCTGGTATAAAATATGCCTTTGACATTTAAAAATTCAATTGTGCACTTCTAAATGTATCCATATACATATATTTCTGGGAAAATACAACCCAAACTGTTCATAATGTTTGCCTCTAAGCTGGAGAAAGATCTACTTCTTATTAGGTTTCCCTTTTGTTCCATTTGAATGCATTTTGTTCATGACATGTATTACATTCAGAACCTATTTGGTTCCAGTATAATTTATTTACAATAAAACATAATCAAGTAAAATGTGTGGCTAGATATCAATTATGACAAATACATAACTTCTTATAAACACAACCTTATTCCTTGATTAATCTACTGCCGATCTTTCTTTCCATCATTATACATTACTTTTACCTATTCTGGAACTTTATGTAAATAGAATCATAGGGTATGCTCTTTATTGTTTTTGCCTTATTTCATCACACATAATGATTTCTGAGATTCATTCTTTTTTATGTTATATATAAAATACAATATATAACCTATATTATATATCAATATGTAACATATTATATATATTATATATGTATAAGATTATTCATTTTTAATGCTGTGCTGTATTCCTTTGAATGAATTACCAAAGTTGGTTTATTCATTCACCTGTTGATAGGCATATGTACTGTTCTAGTTTGTGGGTCTTATGAACAAATTGCTGTAATTACATAGAAGTTACCATGCAGTCACCTCCTTTTATATCTCTTGGTAGGATTGTGTGATAAATGTATTTGTACCTTCATAATACATTGGGAAACTAGTTCCCAAAGTAGCCACACCATTTAGCATTTCCATCGGAAATGTATGAGGATTTCATTTGCTCTCCACTTGCATCAACAATTGGTATCATCATCATTTCAGTTTTATCTTTCAAATGGATATAACGTATTTTATTTTGCGTTGAGCTGATTACTAAAAATATTGAACATCTTTTGTCCCTTTTTGTTTGGCTGTTACCTAATTAATGAGTTATAAGAGGTTTTATATATTTTGATAGGCACTTTGTCAGAAATAGGAAGTTTAAATATATTCTGTCATTATTTAGATTACTCTTTCATTTCTTAATTTGCTCTTTGAAGAAGACTTTTTAACGAAGTCCAATTTGTTGATTTTGTTATCAGTTTGTGGGTGAGCTTTTTTTGTCCTAGGAAATTGCTGTGGACTCCGAGTTCACAAAGAATTTCTTCCATGTTTTCGTCTAGATTTTTATACTTTTAGATTTTCATTTAGGTCAATGATTCATTTTTGGTTAATTTTTCATATGATATGAAGTAGATAATGAAATGCATTTCTTTTTCCATATGAATACTCAGGTGTTCTAGCACAATTTGTGGAAAACATGATCTTCTCACATTGAATTACCTTGTTATCCATGTTAAAATCAGTTTATCACACTTGTGTGTGCTTCTGAATTCTATTCTGTTACATTGATCTATATGTCTTATGCCAACATGCCAAGGTGACACCTTATTTAATTCTGTATCATTACAGTACGTCTTGAAATCAAGTACTGTAAAACCTCTAACTTGGTTCTTCTATTTTTAAATTATTTTGGTTATTCTAGGCTCTGTACATTTTCATATAAATGCTAGAATCAGCTGTGTAGACAAACATGTCATTGCAAATAAAAAGAGTTTTACTTCTTCATTTCCAAACTATGTGCCTTTTATTACATGCCTTCTTGCACTGACTAGGCATTTCAGTACAATACTGAATAAAATAAATGGGAGCAAATATTATTACATTTTTCTGATTTTAGAAGTTAGCACTTCAGTCCTTTACCATTAAATATGTTATTATGTGTGTCTTACAAGAAATATTTACATTTCATCTGAGTTGTTTTATTTTTTTGAGACTGAATCTCACTCTGTTGCCCAGGCTGGAGTGCAGTGGCGAGATCTCAGCTCACTGCAAGCTCCGCCTCCTGGGTTCGCACCATTCTCCTGCCTCAAACTCCCAAGTAGCTGGGGCTACAGGCACCCGCCATCATGCCCAGCTAATTTTATTTTATTTTATTTTTTTGGTATTTTTAGTAGAGACGAGGTTTCACCATGTAAGCCAGGATGGTCTCAATCTCCTGACCTCATGATCTGCCTGCCTCGGCCTCCCAAAGTGCTGGGATTACATGCGTGAGCCACCGCACCTGGCCTCTTCTGAGTTTTAACATTTAATTTTGATAAATAGTAAAACTAACATTCTCTTATTATCTTGTCAATGTCTCCAGGATTATAGTATCTACCGTGATGCAAGCTTACCTTGGTTGATTATTTCATTTCATGATCACAGTCATCTATTGGCTGATGGAATGTGTGTGAAAATAGCTATTATATTTTTGAAATTATCTAGTTGTTCATTACAGAAAAGCAAAACTGGTGCAAATTACTCCATGAGTTTAGGTTAAAATCTTTGCAAAGGTTTTCAATTTTGAACTTACTTCCTTTAATAAATACAGAGTAATTCAAATTTTCTATATTATATTCAGTTTTGATAAATTGTTTTTATCAAATTTATTAACATATAGTCAAAAATGTCCAGTTTTCAATACAACTTATAAGACATGCAAAGAAACAGGGAAATGTGACAGAAAAAATATGTAGACAGTACAAACTGTTTTCAAGGGGGCCCTCTTGATTAACTTATAAATGAAAACTTATAAGAAGATATTACAAATATATTCAGATAATTTAAAAAAACCTAAAGAAAATAAAGGAAGATATGATGAAAATTTCCCATCAAATATAGAATACAAACATTGAGAAAGAAATTATTAAATAAGTGCCAAGTGGAAATTAGAAATCCTGGAGTTGAAAACTCCATACTCAAAATGAAAAAAAAATGCTAAAATGATCAACAGTACATTTGAGATGGCGGAAGAAAAGAATCAGGAGCTTGAAGATATATTAAAAGATATTATTCAATCTAAGCAAAGAGAAAAAATAATTTAAACAATGAGCAAAGCCTAAGAAAAATGTGGAACACCATTAAGCACAATATATACATCGGAGAAGAAGAGGGCCAAAAGGAAGAAGAGAGAGACAAGAACAGGAAGAAAAAATTTCAACATTAAATGACTAAAAAGGACCATAAAGAAATAATACACATTCTATTCAACAGCGTATGGAACTTTCTTCAATATAGGCCACAAAACGAGCCTCAACAAACTTAAGAAAATTAAAATTATATCAAGCACTTCTATACACCAACAGCGACCAAGCGGGAAATCAAATCAAGAACTCAGCCTCTTTTACAATAGCTGCAAAAAATAAAATAAGATACTTAGGAAGATACCTAACCGAGGAAGTGAAAGACCTCTACAAGGAAAACTACAAAATACTGCTAAAAGAAATCAGACGACACGAACAAATGGAAACACATCCCATTTTCTCAATGATATGTGGGAGCTAAGCTATGAGGACACAAAGGCATAAGAATGATACAATGAACTTTGGGGACTTAAGAGGAAGGGTGGGAGAGGGATGAGGGATAAAAGACTACAAATAGGGTGCAGTGCATACTGCTCAGGTGATGGGTGTACCAAAATCTCAAAATCACCACTAAAGAACTTACTAATATACTCAAATACTACCTGTATCCCAATAACCTATGAAAAATAAAAAAAAATTAAAAAAATTATCAACATTTGTATGCCAAATTAGCAAAAAACTTAGATAAAATAGATAAACTCCTGGAAATATAAATTAACTGAAAATGACTGGAGAAGAAATAAAGATTCTATATAGACTTATAACAAATAAAGAGACTGATTGATGTTTTTAAATGACTTGTCATGAAGCAAAGAATAAGCTGAGATACCTTCACTAGTAAATTCTGCAGAACATTTAAAGAATTAAATCTAATTATTCACAAACTCTTTCAAAAGTAGAATATGAATAAGCACTTTCATTTTTAAAAAATAACTTTTACTTTAGGCTCAGGGGTACACGTGCAGGATTGTTATACAGGTAAATTGCATGTTATGGTGGTTTGGCGTACAGATTATTTCATCACCAAGGTAGTAAGCATAGTACCCAATAGGTAGTTTTTCTTTTTTTTTTAAATGATACTTTAAGTTCTAGGGTACATGTGCACAACGTGCAGGTTTGTTACATATGTATGCATGTGCCATGTTGGTGTGCTGCACCCGTTAACTCATCATTCACATTAGGTATATGTGCTAATGCTATCTCTCCCCCCTCCCCCGACCCCATGACAGGCCCTGGTGTATGATGTTCCCTACCTCGTGTCCAAGTGTTCTCATTGTTCAATTCCCACCTATAAGTGAGAATGTGCGGTGTTTGGTTTTCTGTCCTTGTGATAGTTTGCTCAGAATGATGGTTTCCAAGTTCATCCATGTCCCTACAAAGGACATGAACTCATCATTTTTTATGGCTGCATAGTATTCCATGGTGTATTTGTGCCACATTTTCTTAATCCAGTCTATCATTGATGGACATTTGGTTCCAAGTCTTTGCTATTATAAATAGTGCTTCAATAAACATATGTGTGTGTGCATGTATCTTTATAGCAGCATGATTTATAATCCTTTGGGTATATACCCAGTAATGGGATGGCTGGGTCAAATGGTATTTCTAGTTCTAGATCCTTGAGGAATCGCCACACTGACTTCCACAATGGTTGAACTAGTTTACAGTCCCACCAACAGTGTAAAAGTGTTCCTGTTTCTCCACATCCTCTCCAGCACCTGTTGTTTCCTGACTTTTTAATGATAGCCATTCTAACTGGTGTGAGATGGTATCTCATTGTGGTTTTGATTTGAGTTTCTCTGATGGCCAGTGATGATGAGCATTTCTTCATGTGTTTTTTGGCTGCATAAATGTCTTCTTTTGAGAAGTGTCTGCAAGTCACTTTTATCTATAAATACAGTCTCATTTTCAGGTGAATTTCAATGCAAAGTTTTAAACTCAGATCAATTTAATTCTCCCTTTCTTTCACTGGATCTATTTCACAAAAGGAAAACAAGAAAAGGGAATGCTGTTTTGTGAATCAGATAAAAGACTTCAAAGAAACAACAGTTTAAAAAAAAGGACAAAGAAGAGCATTATCTAATGATAAAGGGATCAATTCAAAAAGGACTTACCTGTCTTAAATATATATACACCTGATATTGGAGCACTTAGATTTATAAAACAATTACTACTGGACCAGGCGCAGTGGCTCACACCTGTAATCCTAGCACTTTGGGAGGCCAAGGTGGGTGGATCACAAGGCCAAGAGATCAAGACCATTCTGGCCAACATGGTAAAACCCTGTCTCTACTAAAAATACAAAAATTAGCTGGGCGTGATGGTGCATGCCTGTAGTCTCAGCTACTTGGGAGGCTGAGGCAGGAGAATCACTTGAACCCGGGAGGCGGAGGTTGCAGTGAGCCGAGATCACGCCACTGCACTCCAGCCTGGCAAGAAAGCGAGATTATGTCTCAAAAAAAAATTACTACTGGACCTAAGAAAACACTTAGACAGTGACATAATAATAGTGGGGGATTTCAAAACCCCACTGACACTGTTAGATTACCAATGCAGAAAACTAGCAAAGAAACTCTGGACTAAAATTTGACACTTGAACAATTGGACATAAGAGAAATCTACAGAATACTTCACCCAAGAACCACAGAATATACATTCTCATCTGCACACAGATACCCTAAAAAACCATATGCTGAGTCATAACAAATCTCAACAATTTCAAAAGGTACCAAATTATACCTAGCATCTCCTTGACCACAGTGGACTACAATTGGAAATCAATACTAAGAGGAACTTTCAAAATCACACAAACACATGGAACCTAAACAATGATAGTAAGGCAGAAATAAAAAAAATTCTTCAAAGAAACAAATGAAAATAGAGACACACCAAAACCTATGAGATATGGCAAAAGTAGTGTTAAGACAAAAGTTTATAGCACTAAACACCTACATTAAGAAGATAGAAAGATCTCAAATTAACAGCTTAATATTATAACTATAGGAACTAGAAAAACCAGAACAAACTAAACTCAATGCTAGTAGAAGAAGAGAAATAATAAAAATCAGAACATAATTAAATGCAATTGAGGAAAAAAAACTATATAAAGGATCAATGAAATGAAAACTTGCGCCTTTGAAAGGATAAACAAGATTGATAGATCACTAGCCAGAATAACAAAGAAAAAAAGGAAAATATTCAAATAAGCACAATCAGAAATTACAAAGGTGTCATTACCACTGATCACATAGAAGTTCAAAATATCCTCTGAAACGATGAACATCTCTATATGTGCAAACCAGAAAATCTATAGGAAATGAACTCCTTGCAACACACAGCTTCCCAAGATTGAACCAGGAAGATACAGACACCATAAAGAGGCAAAAAACAAATTCCAAAATTGAGTCAGTAATAATTATAATATTTATAATAAATTATGATATTTATAACATATAATTTATAAATTAAATATTCATAATAATTATAATAAAAAACCCTATGAACCAAAAAAGTTCCAGAGCAGATGGATTCACAGCCAAATTCTACCAGGTGTACACAAATTTCAGTAGCAATTTTACTGAAACTATTCCAAAAATTAGAGGAGGAAGGATTCCTCTCTCTTTCTATGAAACCAGTATTGTCTTAATACTAAAAGCTGGCAAAGGCACTATGAAAAAAACAAAACTACAGGCCAGTGTTCCTGATAAACATACATGCAAAAATCCTCAACATGATTCTAGCAAACTGAATGTACCAGCAATATCAGAAGGATAAATAACCAGAATCAAGTGGGCCTTATACCTGAAATGCAAGGTTGGTTCAAAATCGTTAAATATGATTGACCACATAAACAGAATTAAAAACGAAAACCATATGATCTTCTCAATAGATGCAGAAAAATATTCAATAAAATGCAAAATTCCTTCAAGATAAAAACCCTTAACAAGGCAGGCAATGAAGAAACATACCTTAAAATAATAAGAGCCATCTTTACAAACCCACAAATATCATAGTGAATGGGCAAAAGTTGGAATCACTCCCCTTAGAAACTGGAACAATATAACGATGTCTATTCTCATCATTCTTATTTGTTACAGTACTGGAAGTCCTTACCAGAGCAATCAGTCAAGAGAAAGAAAGAAAAGGCACCCAAATAGAAAAAGAGAAAGTCAACTTCTCTTTCTTAGCCAATGATATGATTCTATACCTAGAAAACCCTAAACATTCTGCCAAAAGAATCCTAGACCTGATAAACAACTTCAGCCAAGTCTCAGGATACAAAATCAATGTACAAAAATCAGTAGCATTTCTATACACCAATAACATTTAAACTGAGATTCAAATCAATAATGCAATCTCATTTACAATATCCACAAAAAAATAAAATACCTAGGATACAGCTTACCAAGGAGGTAAAAAAAAAAAAAAAATCTCTACAACAAGAACTGCAAACACTGCTGAAAGAAATCATTAAACACAATCAAATGGAAAAACATTACATTCTCATGGATTGGAAGAATTAGTATTGTTAAAATGTCCATATTGCCTGAAGGAATCTGTAGATTCAACACAATTCTGATCAAATTACCAATGTTATTCTTCACAGAATTAGAAAAAAAATCTATTCTAAAATTTATACGGAACCAAAAAAAAAAAAAAAAAAATGAGCCCAAATAGCCAAAGCAATCCTAAGCAAAAAGGATAAAACTAAAGGTATCACAACCTGACCTCAAACTACACTATAAGACTATGTACCTAAAAAAGCATTACACTGTTACAAAAATAGGTGCATAGATCAATGAAACAGAAGGGAGATCCCAGAAATAAAGCCGCATGCTGACAACCAACTAATCTTCAACAAAGTCAACAAAGACAATGGGAAAGGATACCTTATTCAATAAATGGTGCTGGGAAAACCAGCAAACCATAGGCAGAAAGATGAAATTCATCCTCTACCTCTTACCATGTATAAAAATTAACTCAATATGAAATAAAGACTTAAATATATGACTTCAAACTATAAAAATCCTAGAATAAAACCTAGGAAGTATTCTTCTGGGCATTGGCCTAGGCAAAGAATTTCTAAGTCCTCAAAAGCAAATGTGACCAAAACAGAAATGGATCTAATTAAAATAATGAACTTTTGCAAAGCAAAAGAAACTACGAAAAGTAAATAGACAACTTACAGAATGGGAGAAAACATTTGCAAACTAAGCCCCTGACAAATAACTAATATCCAGAATCTACAAGGTACTTAAATCAACAACAACAACAACAAAAACCACAAACAACGCCATTAAAAAGTGAGCCAAGAACATGAACAGACACTTCTCAAAAGAAGGCATACAAGCAGTCAAAACACAGAAAAAAAAAAAATGCTTTACATCATTAATCATTAGAGAAATGCAAATCAAAACCTCAAGGAGGGATCACCTTACACAAGTTAGAATGGCCATTACAAAAAGTGAAAAATAACAGGTTGGCAAGGTTGCAGAACAAAAAGGAATGCTTATACGCTGTTGGTGGGAATTGTAAATCAGTTCAGCCCCTGGGAAAAGCTGTTTGGAGATTTCTCAAAAAACTAAAAATAGAATTACTATTCAACCCAGCAATCCCATTACTGGGTATATACCCAGAGGGAAATCAGCCATTTTACCAAAAAGACACCTGCACTCACATGTTCAGTGCAGCACTATTCACAACAGCAAAGGCATGGAACGAACCTAGGTGCCCATCAATGGTGGACTAGATAAAGAAACAAAATGTGACACATATACACCATGGAATACCACAGAGCAATGAAAAAGAATGAAATCATGTCCTTTGCAGCAACATGGCTGCAGCTGGAGGCTATTATCCTAAGTGAATTAATGCAGAAACGGAAAACCAAATATTGCACGTTCTCACTTATAATTGGGAGCTAAACATTGAGTACACATGAACATAAAGATGGAAACAGTAGACACTGGTGACTCCAAAAGCAAGGAAGAGGGGAAAGCTTCAAAAACTACTTATTGGGTACTATGTTCTTTAAAACTAGAAAGATACAATCCATATGCATCTTTAGATTGCTTATTTGAAGTTTTCTTCTGTTTATTTGATGTAGGCACTTATAGGTATACACTCTCCTGTTAGTACTGCTTTTGCTGTATCCCACAGGTTTTGGTATGTTATGTTTCCATTATTACTTATTTCAAGAAACTTTTCAATTTCTTTTTTAATTTCTTCAATGACCCAGTAGTGATTCAGGAGGATATTGTTTGATTTCCATGTATTTGCATAGTTTCCAAAATTCCTCTTATTAATCTCTAGATTTATTCCATTGTGGTCAGATAAGATACTTGATGTTACTTCATTTTTTCAATGTTTTAAGACTTGTTTTGTGACCTAACATATATCCTTGAGAATAACCCATGTACTGAGGTAAAGAATGTGTGTTCTGAGGCTCTTGCATGAAATGTTCTGTAAATATCTATTCGAGCTATTTTGTCTATAGTGCAGGTTAAGTCTGATGTTTCTTTATTGATTTTCTGTCTGGAAGATCTGTCCAATGCTGAAAGTGGGGTGTTGAAGTCTCCAGCTATTATTGTATTGGGACTCATCTCTCTTTTTAGCTCTAAGTATTTCCTTTATATATTTAATTTCTCCAGTGCTGGGTGCGTATATATTTAAAATTGTTATATCCTTTTGCTGATTGACCCCTTTATCATTATATAGTGACTTTCTTTGTCTCTTCTTACAGTTTTTGCATTGAAATCTATTTTGTGTGACATAAGTCTAGTGACTCCTGCTACTTTTGGTCTCCATTGGCATGGAATATATTTTTTCCATCCACTTATTTTCAGTCAATGTGTATCTTTTTATGTGGAGTGTGTTTCTTGTAGGCAACAGATCAATGAGTCTTGTTTTTTCATCCAGTCAGCCAGTCTATGTCTTTTGATTGGAGAGTTTAGTCTATTTATATTCAATGTTACTATTATTGAGTAAGAACTTAATTCCTGCCACTTTTTTACTCATTTTCTGGTTGTTTTGGGTCTTCTCTTTCTTCTTTCATTCATTCTTTTCTTTCTCTAGTAAAGATAATTTATTCTGGTGATGTAATTTAGTTTATTGCTCTTGATTTTTTGTGCATCCATTTTATGTTTTTTTGGTTTGAGATTACCATGAAGCATGCAATTACTATGTTATAACTCATTATTTTAACCTGAAATCAACTTAACACTATTTGCATAAACAAACACACAAACAAGAGAAAAGAAAACAACAACTCACTTTAACTTTGTCCCTGAGCTTTTTAACATTTTGTTGTTTTTTTTACATCTTATTTTATTGACTATGTCTTGAAAAGTTGTTTTAGTTACAATTTTTCATTACTTTATCATTTAGTCGTTCTACTCAGGATAAAAGTAGTTTACACAGCACAGTTATAGTGTTATTCTATTCTGTATTTTTCTGTGTACTTACTATCACCAGTAAGTTTTGTAGCTTCAACTAATTATTCATTGTTCATTAATGTTCTTGTATTTCTGATTGAAGTACTCCCTTTAGCATTCCTTATAGGACAGGTCTGGTATTAATGAAATCCCTTAGCTTTTGTTTGTCTGTGAAGTCTTTATTTCTCCTTCATGTTTGAAGGATATTTTCACCAGAAATACTATTTGAGTTTAAAAGCTTTGTTTTGTTTTTCCTTTAGCCCTTTCAATATGTCATGCCACTCTCTCCTGCCTGTAAAGTTTCCACTGAAAAGTTTGCTGGCAGATGTATTGGAGCTCCATTGTATATTTATTTGTTTCTTTTCTGCTGCTATTTTTAGGATCATTTCTCTATCCTTGACTTTGGGAGTTTGATCATTAAATGCCTTGAGGTAGTCTTCTTTGGGTTAAATCTGCTTGGTGTTCTACAGCCTTCTTGTACTTGATATTGATATCTTTCTCTAGGTTTGGGACGTTCTCTGTTATTTTTCCTTTGAATAAACTTTCTACCCCTATCTCCTTCTCTACCTTCTCTTTTAGCCCAATAACTCTTAGATTTGCCCTTTTGAGGCTATCTTCTAAATCCTGTAAGTATGATTCATTGTTTTTTATTCCTTTTTTCTTTTGTCTCCTCTGGCTATGTATTTCCAAGTAGCCTGTCTTCACGCTCATTAAATCTTTCTTCTGCTTGATCCATTTTGATGCATTCTTCACTATACCAACTGCATTTTTTACCTCTGGAATTTCTACTTGATTCTTTTTAATTGTTTTAAACTCTGTTAAATTTACCTGATAGAATTCTAAATTCATTCTATTTTTTATCTTGAATTTCTTTGAGTTTCCTCAACACAGCTATTTTGAATTCTCTGTCTGAAAGGTCACATATCTCTGTTTCTTTACGTTTGGTCCCTGGTACCTTGTTTAGTTAACTTGGCCAAGTCATGTTCTTTTGGATGGTGTTAATGCTAGTAGATGTTCTTTGGTGTCTGGGAATTGTAGGGTTACATATTTATTTTAGTCTTCACTCTCTGGGCTTATTGGTAGCCATCCTTCTTGGGAAGTCTTTCCAGATATTTGAAAGAACTTCAGTTATGTGATATAAGCTGATTTTGCTTTAGGGGCACCCCAACCCCGGTAATGCTGTGGTTTTTGCAGACTCATAGAGGTACTACCTTGATGGTCTTGGATGAGATCTGGGAGAACTCTCTGGATTACGAGGAAGAGACTCTGTCTTTCCTTACTTTCTCCAAAACATACAGAGTCTCTCTCTGTTCCGAGCCATCTAAAGCTGGGGATAGAGTAAGGCAAGCACTCCTGTGGCCACCACCACTGTGATTTTGCTGGGTCATACCTGAAGGCAGCACAGCACTGGATCTTCCCCAAGGCCTGCTGTATCCACTCCTTGGCTACTGCATATGTTCCCTTAAGCCCTTGTGCTCCACAGTCAGAGGTGGCAAAGTTAGCCAGGCCTGAGTCTTTCCCTTCATGATGGTGATATCTCCCAGGCCTGTGGTGAGTCTAGAAGTGTCATCCAGTATTCAGGGACTAGAGTCAAAAACCTTAGAAGTCTACCTGGTACTCTATGTATTACAGCTGAGCTGGCACTCAAACCACAAGATGCAGTACCATCCATTGATCCCTCTCTTTTTCAAAGGCAAAGGAGCCTGATCTCATAGCCACTGCCACCCTTGGCCATGGGGAGTACTGTCAGACTACCACCAATGTTTCTTTAAGGAACAAGGTCTCTTAACTCAGTTTGTGGTGACTTAAGGCAGCATTGTGGTGAATGCTGCCTACGCTGGTACTTACCTTTCAGGGCAGTGAACTCCCCTCTGGCCTAGGGCAGGTCTAAAAATGCCAGACAAAAGTCAAGTCCTAGAATCAGGGACCCCAAGATCCTGCTTGGTGCTCCATCCCGATGTGGTAGTGTTGGTACATAAGGTGTAAGACAAAGAAAGTCCCCTTTACTGTTACCTCTTCTTTTCTCAAGCAGAGTTTCATCCTATAGCCACCATAGCTGGCAATGTGCTGAGTTTCATTTGAAGACAGCAAGTTTCAGAGGCTCACTAAGGCCCTTGATGTAGTACCTTGGTATGGTTGCTGGTTATTCAGGGCCCACAGGCTCTTTAGTTAGCAGGTGATGAATGCTAGCAGGATTGGCTACTTTCCTTCATGCAGCAGGTTCCCTTCTGGCCAAGGATGTGTCTACAGATGTCATCTGGGAGCTAGGGATTGAAACAGGGGCCTCATGACTCTGACTGGTACTCTATCCTGCTGTGGCTGAGCTGGTGTCCAAGATGGAAGACAAAGTCCTCCCCACTCTTCCCTCTTCTCCTCAAGCAGATGGAAGGGCTCCCTTTTGGAGCCATGAGCTGTACAGCCTGGGGCTTGGGTAGGGGTGATGCCAGCACTCCCTTGATTTCCCCAGATGGTGTCTCAGTATGTTGCATGCCCTCCCAGTCCACTCTCTCTGAGACTAGTTCAATACTAGGACTAGCCTAAAAGTTGCCGTCCTTGTGGCCTAGACTGCCTTTCAAGTTTACTTAGAGAACGAGAGCATTTTCGCCCTCAGGGGCAAGGTTTGGGGGCACTCAAGTTTGGACCACTGGGATCCATTATTCTCCTATGGCTAGGGCTGGTTTAAATGATCCATCTGTGAGTGGGCATCAGCTAAGTTTGGTCTGTTTTTCTTTTTGCTCTAACAGAAAAGCACTGAGTTCAATGCCTCACAGTTGCTGTGTTTTCCATCTCCCAGCACATATAGACTCTCTCTGCATCACTCTGCTGCTGCTGCTGCAGGTGTGGGAGGGGTGGCATCAGCAATTCAGGACTCTTTTTTTCTATCTCTTCAGTGCCTCTTTTAGCCATATTAAGTTAAAAACAGGTACTATGAGTGCTCAACTGATTTTGTTTCTTATGAAGGTGTTAACTAGGTATCCTTGTAGGGGAGACCATCAGTGAAGCTTCTGATTCCACTACCTCATCCCTGAGAATGCAGCTGTATTTATAAATGCCAAAACTTGGAAGCAACCAAGATGTCCTCCCATGGATGAATAGATGAACAGTGGCACATCCACACAATGGAATATTGTTCAGAAATAAAAACATGAAATATCAAGCCACCAAAAGAGACATGGAAGACTTTTAAATGCACATTGCTAAGTGAAAAAGCCAGTCTGAAAAGGCTATATATTGTATGACTCCAATGACATAAGAGTGTGGAAAAGGTAAAACTCTAGAAATAATAAAAAGATTAGTGGTTGCCAGGGTTTTGAGGAGGAGTGGTGAAGAATTAATATGTAGACTACAGGGAACTTTTAAGGCACTGAAATTATACTGTATGATAGTTTTATGGTGCCTACATAACATTACATATTTGTTAGAACATATAGAACATACGGCTTAATGTAAACTATGGACTTTGATTAATAGTGATGCATCAGTTGGAACAAATGTACCACACCAGTGAAAGACGTTCATAACAGGGAAACTGTGGGCTAGTGTGACTGTGACAGGGAATACCTGGTAACTTTCTGTCCTTTCTGTTTGATTTTCCATTAAACTTAATAATGTTCTGAGAATCAAATTTAATTGCAAAAAATAGCAACTTTTTTAAAATGGGCAAGAATTTGGATAGATATTTTTCCAAATGAAACTTACAAATTACAATATGCATAAGAACATATGCACAACATCATCATTAGGGAAATACTAATCGGAACTACAATGAGATACCTCCTCACACAAACTAGGATGGCTATAATAAAAAAGATACCCAATAATAAGTGCCATCAAGGATACAAATTGGCTTGCTAATTTGTCGCTACTAGAAATATAAAATGGTGCACCCATTTTGGAAAATGGTTTGGCAGTTCCTTAAAATGCTAAACATAGAGTCTCCATATGGCCCAGCAATTCCACACCTAGGTACACAGCCAAGGGAAATCAAAACATGTGTTCACACAAAAACTTGTAATCACTGCTTAAAGTAGCATTATCCATAATAGTCAAAAGAGTAGACATAAACTAAGGTCTATTTCATTAGTCCATTTTCATACTGCTATAAAGTTACTGCCTGAGACTGGGCAATTTATAAACAAAAGAATTTTAATTGACTCACAGTTCCACATGGCTGAGGAGGTTTCAGGAAACTGAAATCATGGTGGTAGGTGAAGGGAAGCAAGACATGTCTTACACTGTAGCAAGAGAGAGAGAGTACAGGGAAAAAACTGCCACCATTAAAACCATCAGATCTTGTGAAAACTACATCACTAACACAAGAATAGCATGGGGGAAACCACCCTCCTGATCTAGTCACATTCCACTGGGTCCTTCCTTCCACATGAGGGGATTAAAATTCAAAATGAGATTTGGGTGGGGAAAGAGCCAAACCATGTCATCTATCAACTGATGAACAGATTTAAAAACTGTGGAATATCTGTATAATGCAATATTATTCAGTCATAGAAAGAAGTTAAGTGCTAACATATGCTATTACATTATGCTAAATGAAAGAAGCCAATCATTTAAGACTGCAGACTTTATAATTCCATTTACATAAAATGTTCAGAAAAAAATAAGTCTATGGCAATAGAAATTAGGGGTTGTCAGGGACTAATGGTAGGGGGGAATAATACATGATTGTTTATGGGTATAGAATTCCTCCTTGGAGTGTTAAAATGGTCTAAATTTAATTATAGGGATGGACCCATTTAATGGTTGAAATATAGGATATGTTAAAATCAGGAGGGCAGCCTTCCCTGCTACTATTGTTGATTAGTAAGGAAGCTGAATCAGAGAACAAAGGGTTGACTCAGGCTTCCACTCGACCATTGTTCTCTGAGGCTAGGAATTGGTTGGCTTTACATCATTATGAATAATAGCTGGTAAATAAATATTTGTTACTTTTTTACTTTCTGACTGGTTGAATGACAATAAATCAGTAATCACACTGGGAAATAGAGATAGTTAGTGCTCCCTCCAATATTTTTTGAAGGAATGAAGGGATTTATTGAAAATGAAAGTACACTCCACCATGTGGGAGTGGGCCGAAGCATAGGGGCTCAAGAGCCCCATTATAGAAATTTTGGGAGTTTAAATGCCCTCTAGAGGATTCCATTGGTTGCTTGGGGTATGCCGTATGTAAATGAAAATGATAAAGTCACAAAGTTATTTACTTGGCCTATGCCCTATGAAGAGGATATTTCCTGTCATAGCCAAAGCATAAATTGGCCTTATGTTCTCTGTGCCCAGACCCTATTTTCCTGCCTCATCTACCCACTAAGAGATGTGATCCCCCACAATCTTTATGGGAGGCAGAGAAACCGATGGTCTTTTTTCTGTAACTGCTTCATGCTGGCTTGGGGCATAGTCCCTACCTGTTGGGGATCATGGAACTCTCGTCCTGCTCTGTCTAGAGAAGGCAGGGTAGCTCCTTGATGGCCAGGGGTGCTGTCGTCACCTGGAACTGGCTGGAGCCTTTGCTCCTGATCATCTGAAGCTTGATGGTCTCTAGATGAGAGGAAATGAATTTGGTTAAAAGACTTAATGAGAACTTCAGGGGGACTTCATATATACTTATGCTGTCAAGAATGTTTGTTATAGAGATTTGCAGGAGAAAAAGCAAAACCTAGTCTGCTCTAGAATCTATGTGTTTCCTTAAAGTCTTAGCCCAAATGACTTCATTTTGGTTTGGTTTGGTCTGTTAGGGCCTAGTCCATGAGCTTAGTCCAAAAAAATGGCCTCCCAGAATTTTGTTTAAAAAATTCCCCCTATTTGGTCAAGTTCTCACTTAGGTGAGAGTGTGGCCAAAACTTAGGGCCTTAGTGCCACTCTCAGTCACCATCATTTTGGGTTTCTGGGCCCAGCACATCATTTATAGGCTATAGTTGCCTCGTGGGTGCACATTTCTTTAGCTTCCGTCATTCCGGGTGAAGAGAGAACATATGACATTCTAGAGATGGCTGCATGGAAGCATTTCAAACATTTGAGAGAATACAGCACACCAGGAAGACTATTATTATGACTATTGGGAGATTAATAACAAGAGTTTGGAGTATGCTTCTTATTCAAGGTCCGCACATGCCAAAGCTCCTAAAATCAAATAGAGCAAAGAATGAGCTAGATAAAGAGTTTACTCACTTAACGAAGCAATCTCCTTGCTAATCTCCTGCCACTAAATTTCTATAATCTTCACTTGATGTATTTCTCCATAGGCCACAATGGCTAGCAGTTGCACAGATACTTCTTTGTTTAGCCAATTCTATCATAACTTTCACAAAAGAATTTAAAGTCTGTTGTATAACTGAGGTCTTTATAGTAGAATTTGGTATAGAGCCTATCATGGGGAATGCATTTCTAATCATTGCCTCTTTTACATTAAACCATGGAAAAAGGACCTAACAAATGATGCCCTTCTAGAAGAGTGAAGGCCTCCTGGTAATGGTCTCTTTAACCCATGATGTGGGTTAAATGTTTCAGTTTTAACTGATTATGAGGCAACGTATGTACCATTAAAGTTTCTTACCTATATTGGGCCTTCCTCTGCCGGAGACTAAACAAGAACTTAGAAAATTTTAGGATTAGTTGGATACTGTCGTCTATGGAGAGACTCTTATGCCCTGATAACAAAACCTTATGCAAAAAGCTCACGCCAGACGGGCCAGACTCCCTCAGTGGGGAATTACCAGAAATCCAACAGGTGGAAAGGTTAAAACATCTATTAGTAACTGCTCCTGTCCTAGCTCTACTCTCCTTAAGCACTCATTCCATCTTTTTGTCAGTGTAAACAAGGGCATAGCATTAGAAGTACTTACTCAAAAGCATGGAGGCCACTGACAACCCATAGCCTTCCTATCAAAAATCCTTAACCCAGTAACCTGTGGATGGCCCAAATGCATTCAATCTGCAGCAGCAACTGCTTTGCTAACAGAAAAAAGCAGAAAAATAACTTTTAGAGGAAACCTCATTGGGAGCACACCTCACCAGGTCAGAACTATCCTAAGTCAAAAAGGAAAAAGGTAGCTTACTGACTCAAGAATCTTAAAGCATGAGGCTATTCTGTTAGAAAAAGATGATTTAACATTAACTACCGATAATTCGCTTAACCTAGCAGGTTTCCTAACGGGGGATCTAAATCTAAAGAGAAAATACACGTTTAGATTTAATTAATTACCAAACAAAGGTCCAACCAGACCTAGGAGAAACTCCCTTTAGAACGGGATGACACTTATTTATAGAAGGTTCCTCCCAGGTGATCGAGGGAAAAAGACACAGTGGGTATTCAGTAACTGATAGAGAAACTCTCGTAGAAATAGAGTTAGGAAAATTGCCTCATAATTGGTCTGCTTAAATGTGTGAGCTGTTTGCACTCAGCCAAGCCTTAAAGTACTTAACAGGACCAGGAAGGAATCATCTATACTGATTCTAAGTACGCCTTTGGAGTGGTTTATACATTTGGAAAAAATTTGGACTGAACGAGGTCTTATTAATAGCAAAGGATAATTAAAATCTCAAACTTACAAGGTTTTAAACAAAAGTACAGTTTGCTAAAAGTTAACAATGTAACATGTATTATCCTAACTTCTAATCTTGTGGCCTTAGGCAGTCTACTCCACATACATGAAGGAAGTTTGCTTTGGAAAAGAATGGTTATTATCTTTGACATTAACAAAAGGAGAATTTATGTAAAAAGAATCTTATATGGTAAATTCTTGTCCTAAAGTAAATTAACTGGTTGTTTAAAGAAAGGGATGTTTACATCAGAAAGTTAAGGCATGTCAAAGATTGTGTGTGAAAGTCACGAAAAATGTTATAAAAGAGAATTTATGCAAGAAATGCTGTATAAGTTGAAAGTAATTAGGCCTCCTGAATGTAAAACTGTTGAAGAGACAGTTTATGTGCAAAATGTGTAAGGAAAGTAAAATATACCTTTGGTAAAAGGATTATAAGGAGGCATAAGAATGTGGATTTTTACCTACATTAAAAGATTTTTTAAAAAGTTTTGAAGGTTTAAGCAAGTTTTGAAATGTTAACTGTAAACAAAATTCTGTGTGTAAACATATTGGCTAAAGTTAAAGCGGTATCACCCCACCCACTTTTTCTGTGAACTGGACATTAAAATAAAAGCACAATGGGTTTTTCTTAAAGCACTAACCTGCTCTTTAATAAAAATTATAAAGGGTTAAAAAGAGTCTATAAAAATCTTACCTTATGGTCAAACATTAAAATTGGATAAATATGTCTACAAGGTTTTATTAAAATTGAGTTTAACATTAATAATACACTAATATAGAGGTAAAATTTAGCTCATCTGGTATAAAAATCATACAGGAAGCACCGTCAAATATAAAATGGTGTTTGGCTTTCTTTGGTCTAAAAACTAATAAAAATAGGTGCTAAAGAGAATTGAGAAGGAAAATGGGTATTGCTAGACCAGAGAGAAATGTTATCCAAACCCCTTATGAGGGAAATCTCATTCCAATTGCATCAAGGGACCCATCGAGGGCCCCAAGCGTGCATGTGTGATGCAGCCCTCAGAGTTTATGGGTGCACAGGAATTTATACCCCTGTGAAACAGGTTAAGGACGGTTGCTGACTATGTAAGAAAACCAATAAACAAACTATAAAAAGATTACCCCTTGTGGGACAGAGTCCAGGCTTAAGGCCATTCCAAAGTATCCAGATTGATTACAGAGAGATGCCTCCAATTGGTCATCTAAAGTATTTATTAGTAATGGATCACATTACTCACTGGGTAGAAGCTATTTCCATTTCAAGTACAACTGCTAATAATGTAGTCAAGCATTAGCTGAAAATATTATACCCGAGTTTAGATTAATAGAAAACGTTGATTCAGATAATAGGACTCATTTAACTGCACATGTCATTAAGAAATTTGCCCAGGTACTGGATATAACATGGGAATATCATACTCCCTGGCACCTGCCTTCATCAGGAAGAGTGGAAAGAATGAACCAAACTATTAAAAAATCCACCTAACCAAATTAGTCTTAGAGATGATGTTGCAGGATGTCAGGGACCCTGAACGGAGGGACCAGCTGAAGCCGTGGCAGAAGAATATAAATTGTGAAGATTTCATGGACACTTATCACTTCCCCAATCAATACTCTTATAATTTTCTATGCCTGTCTTTACTTTAATCTCTTAATCCCGTCATCTTCGTAAGCTGAGGATGTATGTCACCTCAGGACTCTGTGATGATTGCATTAAATGTACAAATTGTTTGTAAAACATGTGTGTTTGAAAAATATGAAATCAGGGCACCCTGAAAAAGAACAGAATAACAGCGATTTTCAGGGAACAAGGAAGGATAACCATAAGGTCTGACTGCCTGTGGGGTCGGGCAGAATACAGCCATATTTTTCTTCTTGCAGGGAGCCTAAAAACAGACATGGGAGTAGGAGAAATATCACTGAAGCCTTTTCCCAGCAAGGAATATTAATAATTGATAACCCTGGGGAAGGAATGCATTCCCAGTACTAGACCTATAGACAACCACTCTGAGAGTATCTGTCTTATGCGGTTGAGATAAGGGATGAAATACATCCTGGTCTCCTGCAGTGCCCTCAGGCTCAGTAGGTTTGGGAAATTTCAGCCTGGTGAATTCTAGTCAGACTGGTTGTCTGCTGTTGAACCCTGTTTCCTGTTAAGATGTTTATCAAGACAATGCACGCCCAGTGGTACGTGAACTCTCATCAGTAAATCTAATTTCACCCTTGCCTTGTGATCCTGCTCTGCCCTTTTGCCTTGTGATCTTTTATTGCCCTTTGAAGCATGTGGTATCTATGACCTACTCCCTATTCATACACCCCTCCCATTTTGAAATCCCTAATAAAAACTTGCTGGTTTTGCGCTTGGGGTCACCATCACGGTCCTACCAATATGTGATGACACCCCCAGAGGCCCAGCTGTAAAATTTCTCTCTTTGTACTCTTTCTCTTTCTTACTCAGACTGGCTGACACTTAGGGAAAATAGAAAGAACCAACATTGAAATACTGAGGGCTGGTTCCCCTGATAGACTCGGTTACCGTGAACAAGATGCCCACCCATTGCCCTGCTGAGAAACTGAACTGCTCCTCGGGGAGATGTTGGCTTATCCTCCTAAGAAATGTTGGACAGATTGCCCTGCTTGCACTCCACTGGTGACATTCCCACGTTCAAAACAAAAGATCAGTTTCTCAGAAATTACATACTTTGTTTAGATTCCATTTTCTGTTCCCTCAGAACTAAAGGCCTTTTGGCACAGGTACCCCCTGCTCCCCATTGTTTCCAGTACACCAACGTCAGCCTGAGGACCGTGTCCTCCTCAAAAGTTGGAGGGAAGGAAACCTCGAACTGGCTTGGGAAGGACCCTACCTAGTGCTTCTAACCACCGAGATAGCAGTTCAAACGGCAGAAAGAGGATGGACTCATCTCACCTGGGTCAAAAGAGCACCACCCCCTCCAGAATCATGGACTGGTATTCTAGGGCCAACTGCAACCAAGCTAACGCTAAAAGGGGTTTGATCCTCTTATATTACATCTCTTTCTTTTCCCCTTCTATTGCTAGTCCTCTTGTTAATAATGTAACTAGGTCAATCTCACCCCAAACTATTACTTTTGATGCTTGCCTTGTGATGCCCTGTGGAGATTTACCAAATCTAGCATTCCATCAACATGATAAAAAATAAAATCATAAAAGAAGAAGTGCCTTACATGAGTCCTTTGACCCTCATATTGATATAAATGCTATTGGAGTCCAGATAAATTTAAAGCCCAAGATCAAATAGCTGCAGGATTTAAGTCAATATTTAAATTAATAACACAGATTGGATAAATTATATCTATTATAATCAGCAGTGGTTTATTAATTACACCAGGGATGCTGTGAAAGATATAGTAGAACAATTGGGGCCCACTAGCCAGATGGCCTGGGAAAACAGAATGGCCCTAGATAGGATATTAGCCACAAAAGGCAGTGTTTGTGTTATGATTGAAACTCAGTGTTGTACCTTTATCCCAAATAACACTGACCTCACTGGGAGCATATCAAGGGCCTTACAAAGACTTATTGCTTTATCCAATGAACTAGCTAAAATTCTGGAGTTGATAACCCTTTCTCAGGGTGGCTAGAAAGGTAGTTCAGTAAACGGAAAGAATTCGTAGCCTCAATTCTGACTTCTCTTGCAGGAATAATAGGTGTACTCATTCTTGTTAGGTGTTGTGTCATACCATGCATCTGTGGACAAGTACAAAGACTTATAAAAGCAGCACTTACTAAAACCTTCCTTAACTCTCCACCAACTTATTCAGATAAGCTTTTTCTTTCAGAGGATTAAGTAGAGCAGCAAAGCCAAGACATATTTAAAAAGTTTGAAGAGGAAGTACTATGAAAATTGAAAGGGAAATTGTAGGATATAATAAATTCCTCTTTAAAGGTTTTAGCCTGTAAATTGTTAAGTACAATGAGTTCTGAGATCCTCTCCAAAGAACCCGTGTATCAGTATGTTCAGCTCCCCTGTTCTTTGTTCTTCATTTTAAAGTTTAAGATCCTCATTCTCTTGTCTCCTTGCCCCTAGTTTCAGTAAACAACTCCCTCCCAGTCTCTATCACCTGCTCCATCCTGAGTCACCCCTGGTCACCTGCTCTGACCTGAGTCATCCTGAGTCATCCTGAATCACCTGTTCGGTAACCGTCCTTCCTACCAAACTATTCATCCCACCACTCTGACTCATACCCCTGCTCTCTTTAAAATAGTGAATCAGAATTAGCTTAGACTGTGCGGTCCAACCCTAGCCAATAGGGGAATGACACAGCAGTAGGGGCTACCTGCATCAGGAATAAAAACTCCTTCCCCTCCCTTGTTTAGCTGTGCTCTCTCCATTGTTCCATCTGCAAGTCAGGCCCTTCTATAGAAGTAAAATTGCCTTGCTGAGAAAATTGAATATACGTTCGAGTGCTATGTCTTTTGTGGCACCAAAAATTTATTTTTGACATATTTAACCAGTTTGCACAGAGAGAAAGAGGCAAGACACTGACTGGTAAGAAATCCTTGCCTTTTGCCAGCATGCCAGGTTTCTGGGTTCTCTCTCCCTGAGTGGCCCTAGCAACCCTGCTATACTGTATGCAAACAAACCCCCTGCCATGAATTAAGAATATTCACAAATAGTTTATGAATTATGAAGAAATTGGGCAGAAACAGAAATATAACTCAAATTATATTTACAAAAGTATACTTAACATGCTTGAACTATGCAGGAAGCCTAAAATCCAAAGTTAGGTTAAAAGGCTGGTGTGCTGTATCAACTCTTGCAGGCCAGACAAAGGCAGTCAAGGAATTCAAGATAAATGGAGAGTAAGCAGCAAACAAATGAAAACTGGAAGCAAAAACAAATAAACCAGAAACCAACTCTAAGTTTTCCTACTTAACTTACCCTGGAGGCTACAGTGTTACCTAGGTTCCCAGAAAACCCGCATAACAAATATGTCATTCTTGATATAGAATTCAATATCCTTAAGTTCATCAATATTATTGTACCTCCTGTGCAATCAAGAAATTCACCTTAAGCACGTGACCAATAGTTACTCTAGCACTATCCATGCAAAACGGTAGACATAGTGTGAAGCAATGCAAGCACCTGTGTGAAATTTGGCTCTACATGAAATCCAGCTTCATGCTTAACTATTTTAAAAAAAGAATTGCCAAACTGCAGATGCATTTCTTGACAAAACTTCTTACTTTAATCAAGACTAAGAGCTTTAACTATGAAAATGTTAATTAGCCAAATGTCTCCAATTCTCTATCAGGTTTTAAAGAATATTTTATTATTTAAACTTTTTCCACATCTTTCTCCCCTATTTAATGGTTCTTTACTACATTGTTTCATAACCTTTTCAAATCTATAACTTGAAAGAACTTTTAGATAACTTCTGAATTAGACAAAACTATTCTTTTTCACTAATAACATAACCTTTTCTGTCACATTTTGTATACAGAATTATGTGTTAAGTAGAATTTTTATCTTAATAACCTTAAACATTAGCAAAACCCCAAAAAGCAAGAAATCTTGAACTATCAAATATGGAAATTTATAGATAAGAACAGTTCTACAATTTTAGAAACATATTTCCCCATATCACAATCCCTTCTTAATTGGAAATGTCCCAGATATTAAATGAGCATCAAAAATAACTTTAAGATTTTAATTTATGCAAAAAGTTTACCTGAAACATTTATCCCATTCTCTGTACTTAATTTTTACTTTTAACGAGGAAGACATGAGACATCAATCAATATATGTAAAATCAACATTGGTTCAGTCCAGAAAGACAGGACAACTCGAGGCAAGGAGGGGGCTTGGGGGCTTTCAAATCACAGGTAGGTGGGAGACAAGCGTGGCATTCTTTAGAGTTTCTGATTAGCCTTTCCAAAGCAAGCAATCAGATATGCATTTATCTCAGTGAGACTTTGAATAGAAAGTGAGGCAGGCTTGCCCCAAGCAGCTCCCAGCTTGAATTACCACTGACATTTAAAAATATCTAGCAAATACAAACATAAAATTCAGACAAAATTCTGGAGGCATTTCTATTTTTATGCCACCTAGCTTGTTTAGTAAAGTTATACTTTAAGTCACGTGAACTTGAAAATTGCTTAGATATATTTATGAGGGCTCTTTTACTTATACGACAGTTTGGCAAACACAATATACAACAGTAAGTGCACATACAAATAAACACATCTAGACATGTATACACACGCATAAATGAAGATCCAATAGCTTGGAACCCTAGCCATGGAATAGCAATGCCAAGCTTGCCAGTTTTACCTTGTCCCAACAGATAATCCAAGGAAGGGTGCGAACCAAAATTTTGGCCAAAACATTCCCCACGGCAGTTTCATTTTTAAAGGCCAAACCTCCTCAGTCTCCAAAGAGCACTGGGGCTAAACAATACCAAAGGAGGATGTCACACATTAACCAGGCCCCCTGCTTAGGACAGCAGCACAAAAGCTTGCATACATGCAATACCATTTCACTTTCCCATTAGACAGTAAACTCCAGATTCTAAAGAATTTGGGGGCCAAGCAGCATTGCAACTATAACAGAAAATTCTAAGGAAGGCTTATTACTAGACCTCAGAACCTCTACCGAGAGCTCCCCCTTTGGGGAAACTAAGGTCCACAGGATCCCCCAGAGCATCCTCCTTTGGGGTCCAAACGTAAGACGGTCAGACATCTCTGACATTAGGTGGGTACCAGTGCCACAAGCAGGTTTCCCTCCAGAGCCTACTAGGAGCTTCATAGGCATAGCCATGAACTGTAATGAGAGGAACTGGATGCTGGGTGGGCTTTTTTGTCCTTAGCCAGTTGAGTACGATAAGGAAAGAATTTAGCTTAAGAAAAGGAGGCTTAAGTCACCTGAAACATGTGCGAGTTTGCTCTGAGCTGTGCCACAGGTAGGGATCAGTGACCACACACAGAAAAAAATAAAAAAAAAAAGAGTCCTTCCCTCTTCTGGGGAGGGAAATTATTCCCATTCATTCCTAGGCCTTTAGGCAGTACCAAGGAGTGACCCCAACCAATTGCCCCCAATTTCCAAGGAGCTACTAGGAAACAGTCACTGAAAGACTGAAAAAGAAAGAGAGGGACAAAAAACGAAAGACACAGGTAACTTAAGTGACCTGGGTGGTGGTGGTTTGGCTTATCCACATGGAAACCCTAGTTTCCCTGGCCACGGCCAGAAACCTGCAGTTGCTTCTGTGTTTACACGCTGCCCACCAAGAGTCCTGAGTTTGAAATTAAAAGAGAGAGAGAGAGAGACAGAGAGAGAGATTCCCCTATACGGGGAAGAAAGGAAAAGGAGAAAAGAGAAAAATAAATCTCAAACTTTGGGCTTACCTCTTCCTCCTGGCTGGCTCACCAAAATAGGACACCGGTGGAGGGTGTCCAGACTCTTGGTGTCTGAACTAAGAATTGGACAAAACACACACCCAAAGCAAGGAAAGAATGAAGAGTTTTATTGAAAATGAAAGTATACTCCACAGCGTGGAAGCGGGTTCAAGGATAGGGACTCAAGGGCCCCAAAAGGATTTTGTAAAGGGAGTAATCACCCGCATCTACAACAGAATAAATGAGTGCTTTAAACCTCAGCTAAGTCAGCTTCAAAATAAAATAGAAAATATACAAAATTAACACATACCAAAAAAGTATTTATGATACTACATATAAAAAGCAATAGGTTTTACTTGTAAAGTTTATCTATTATGCTAAGATTTTAAATGGAGATAAACTTGTATTTAAAATGTCTAGCTACTTCATTCAACGGTGTATTTTTAATTTTAGATTGATTCTTCATGTAAGGTAGCAATTTGCAAACATCACATAATTTGTACCAACATAAATAAAATTACATTTAACAGCATTAGAATAAAATGTAAATTTACTCAATGGAACTGTCATTCTCTGAAGTGTTTTAATTTAAATGTTTATATGTTTTTCTTCTACAAAACATTCTGCAACCATAATTATTTAATGTATTTAAGGGAGATTTCAGGAAGATAGGAATTTTGTTTTATTTTGTGTTTTAGACATACTTCATGTTCCTGGCACACATTAGGCACTAAATAAACATGCTTTTACCATTTGATCAATTGTATTTTTTCATATTTCTTGGTGACCTCCAGTTAATTTTCTCTTACGCTGCTTGTAGATCACCCTTTTAACAACTACTCATCTTTTTGAGATTTCCATTCTGTTTGTCTCTTTGTGGTTTTGGATAGTCTCCTAAAATAAAATCCTTCCTGAGCTTTTATCTGCTTAATGTATTCCCCCACCGACATTGCCTTGAGTTGCAATTTGCATCCTGTGCTTCCTGCTGACAGAAATTTCCATTTTGCTTTACTTAAAAAATTATTAACAAATTAAACCACACATTTTCAATACTAAGCAATTGGTTGTTGCTGTTATATATTGTAGGAGATACAAAAGTATTTTTTTAAATGGTTTCTTTCAATAAGCTGAAAATGTAGTGAGACAGACAAAATTACAGAAAAAATATAGAAATATTTGCCTCAAAATGGCAGTTCTGTGACTATATGGGACAGAGCTGAGGAGACAAAGCTCTGCGTGGGCTGATTTTATTTCTCTTTACCTTTAGCATGAAGCCCATACTTTTACTTCCTTACTTATCCTTCTCTTTTTATGTAAGATAATTTTTATTTTCTTTAAAATTACTGTCATGGAAAAGTAAAACATACACAGAAAAAATAATACTGTAATAAACGTGATGAACACATCACACAGCTTTAGTGATTATTGCCTTAATGCCAATTCTATTTTATTTATACGTCACCCACTCCCTCCATCCTCTTACTAGATCAACCTGTAGCTAATTCCAGATATTACCTCATTTATAAATGTATTAGTTTGAATCTCTGAAAAAATGGATTATTTTAAAAGCAGTAATAATGTCATTATTTTACTTATAAAAAGGAAACAATGATTCCTTAATATCAAAATCTATTCAGTATTCAAATTACCCCAGTTGTCTTATTTTTATAGTACTTTTATTTGAATCTGATTCCAAATAAGTTCTTATGTTTGAAATTGATTGATATCTCCCTAAGGGTATTGATACAGGTTGAATTTCTAAAGCTAGAAATGAATTCCTTTTACATAAGAAATCTTTTGTTAAAGCCTGTGCTTGTAAACATATTTAGCATTGGCTATAACTCCGTTAAGAAAATTGAGATATCAGCGTGTGATTTCTGGAACGAATCATTTCTGCTTCACTGGTTTCTAGATGAGAGATTGAACTAAGAAGCCTAGAACTTCTTGCTAATCAATCACTCAGACGCAGTTGTCATCCTGATTGTCCTCCCCAAGAGAGTGCATTGCTAAAGCAGTTGTGAGTAACTCTCATTCCACAGGCATTCTTGGTCCATTTTTGTATGAGTGTGGGCTGTTACAGGAAATTCTTCTATTTAGATAATAATATTTATTCAATTTATGCTGTCACAGCCTCATGTAATTTTTTTTTTTGTGCAAGGAAAAGAAGTGTAGCACAATCTAGCAGCAATGATTGGAAATAACTCTTGAAATGTCAAGGACTTTCTCTTTAAATGATAATTAACAGATTAAATGCCAACAAGTACATTTAATAACCATGATATTTTGTGTTTGGACCATAGCCAAAATCATCAGTAAATGTAGTCACTTAAGGATCTCAGATATCTGATCTTGATTTGAAATGTTACTTATTCATGTATATTTTAATTACTCAGCAGTAACCTCCACTATATAAGGTATGTGTAGTGAGTATTAAAAAGTTTACACTGCATTTAATTTTCTAAATAACAGAAAACTATCTGAAAGTAAATTGTATGTCATAGTAGCTTTTGCCTTAGAAAACATTTATTAAAATCATTGTATTGCATGACCATAAAAATTCAAGTTTTCTAAATTCATATCCAATGCTTTAGAAAATACAAACATTATATTAATCAATCCTTATCTGTTCCAATGACTGTTTATTTAATGCCTGCTTTATGCCAG
This sequence comes from Hylobates moloch, assembly GCF_009828535.3. Lineage (NCBI taxonomy): Eukaryota > Metazoa > Chordata > Mammalia > Primates > Hylobatidae > Hylobates > Hylobates moloch. Next base: position 84,528,106 of record NW_026652291.1, read on the forward strand.
GCACTATCCTAAAAAGTTAGGCATAAAGTACAGACAAAAATGAAATTCCTGCCTTCACGGAGCCTCTGCTAAATAACCCTGCTAAACAAAGAAGGAAAAATAAAAAGTTATCATCAACATTTCTGGAAAAAAAAGGTGTGTATTTACTAAAGATCTAACATGTTCCAGGCACTGTGCTAAGCCACAAACACAGACAAGTTTGAAACATTCCTTTCCTTCAGAATGGTATGGGGAACTAATAGAACAGTCATAAATAAGTAGCAAAAAGTAAAGAATCATGACGTGAACACTCAGGGTGATTGGTAAGAATACTTGGCAGAAGATGATGAAAGAAAAGGAACTACAGAGAACCTGGAAGGATATGGGAAGATAACTTTTTCACCTTATTTTGATGATAAATTCTTGGACAAATAGATTAGATAAAATTCAGTTAGCTTTTAGTTTGCTATAGATTGAAGTATATGACAAGCTATTAAGAGCGACAACTTCAGATTGCTAAGTGTGGGAGTTGAAATGCACTTTAACAGCTAGTAAAGTCAAAGCAATAAGGTATGCTGAAATGAAAAAAGTTTGCTAGATCAATTCAAGTTGAGGCAGCATTTGAACTAAACCAAAATTTACAAGGCTCTTACAAATGGATATCCAATACTACAATTGAAAACATGAAAATTCAGAAGTTTTTTCCTAAGTTTTTCTCTTTTTTTTTTTTTACTATACTTTAAATTCTAGGGTACATGTGCACAATGTGCGGGTTTGTTACATATGTATACATGTGCCATGATGATATGCTGCACCCATTAAATCATCATTGACATTAAGTATTTCTCCTAATGCTATCCCACCACCCACCCCTGACTCCATGACAGGCCCCGGTGTGTGATGTTCCCCACCCTGTGTCCAAGTATTCTCATTGTTTAATTCCCAATGAGTGAGAACATGTGGTATTTGGTTTTCTGTCCTTGTGATAGTTTGCTGAGAATGATGGTTTCCAACTTCATCCATGTCCTTGCAAAGGACATGAACTCATCCTTCTTTATGGCTGCATAGTATTCTAAGTAAGTATATTTGCCACATTTTCTAAATCCAGTCTATCATTGATGGAAATTTGTGTTGGTTCCAAGTCTTTGCTATTGTGAATAGTGCCACAATAAACATATGTGTGCGTGTGTCTTTATAGCAGCATGATTTATAATCCTTTGGATATATACCTAGCAATGGGATGGCTGGGTCAAATGGTATTTCTAGTTCTAGATCTTTGAGGAATCATCACACTGTCTTCCACAATGGTTGAACTAGTTTACAGTCCCACCAACAGTATAAAAGTGTTCCTATTTCTCCACATCCTCTCCAGTACCTGTTGTTTTCTGAATTTTTAATGATTGCCATTCTAACTGGTATGAGATGGTATCTCATCGTGGTTTTAATTTGCATTACTCTAATGACCAGTGATTATGAACATTTTTTCATGTGTCTGTTGGCTGCATAAATGTCTTCTTTTGAGAAGTGTCTGTTCATGTCCTTCGCCCAATTTTGATGGGGTTGTTTGATTTTTTCTTGTAAATTTGTTTAAGTTCTTTGTAGATTCTGGATATTAGCCCTTTGTCAGATGGGTAGAATGTAAAAATTTTCTTCCATTCTGTAGGTTGCCTTTTCACTCTGATGGTAGTTTCTTTTGCTGTGCAGAAGATCTTTAGTTTAATTAGATCACATTTGTCAATTTTGGCTTTTGGTGCCATTGTTTTTGGTGTTTTAGTCATGAAGTCCTTGCCCATGCTTATGTCCTGAATGGTATTGCCTAGGTTTTCTTCTAGGGCTTTTATGGCTTTAGGTCTAACATGTAAGTCTTTAATCCATCTTGAATTAATTTTTGTATAAGGTGTAAGGAAGGGACCCAGTTTCAGCTTTCTGCATATGGCTAGCCAGTTTTCCCAGCACCATTTATTAAACGGGGAATCTTTCCCCATTTCTTGTTTTTGTCAGATTTTTCAAAGATCAGATGGTTGTAGATGTGTTGTATTATTTCTGAGGGCTCTGTTCTGTTCCATTGGTCAGTATCTCTGTTTTGGTACCAGTACCATGCTGTTTTGGTTACTGTAGCCTTGTAGTATAGTTTGACGTCAGGTAGTGTGATGCCTCCAGCTTTGTTCTTTTGGCTTAGTATTGTCTTGGCAATGCAGGCTCTTTTTTGGTTCCATATGAACTTTAAAATACTTTTCTCCAATTCTGTGAAGAAAGTCATTGGTAGCTTGATGGGGATGGCATTGAATTTATAAATTACCTTGGGCAGTGTGGCCATTACAATCATATTGATTGTTCCTATCCGTGAGCATCGAATGTTCCTCCATTTGTTTGTGTCCTCTTTTATTTTGTTGAGCAGTGGTTTGTAGTTCTCCTTGAAGAGGTCCTTCACATCCCTTGTAAGTTGGATTCCTAGGTATTTTATTCTCTTTGAAGCAATTGTGAATGGGAGTTCACTCATGATTTGGCTCTCTGTCTGTTATTGGTGTATAGGAATGCTTGTGATTTTTGAACATTGATTTTGCATCCTGAGACTTTGGTGAAGTTGCCTATCAGCTTAAGGAGATTTTGGGCTGAGACAATGGGATTTTCTCAATATACAATCACGTCATCTGCAAACAGGGACAATTTGACTTTATCTTTTCCTAATTGAATACCCTTTATTTCTTTCTCCTGCCTGACTGCCCTTGCCAGAACTTCCAATATTACATTGAATAGCAGTGGTGAGAGAGGGCATCCTTGTGATGTGTTGGTTTTCAAAGGGAATGCTTCCAGTTTTTGCCCATTCAGTATGATATTGACTGTGGATTTGTCGTAAATAGCTCTTATTATTTTGAGATATGTCCCATCAATACCTAATTAATTGAGAGTTTTTAGCATGAAGGGTTGTTGAATTGTTAAAGGCCTTTTCTACATCTGTTGAGATAATCATGTGGTTTTTGTCTTTTGTTCTATTTATATGCTGGATTACATTTATTGATTTGCATATGTTGAACCAGCCTTGCATCCCAGGAATGAAGCCAACTTGATCATGGTGGATAAGCTTTTTGATGTGCTGCTGGATTCGGTTTGCCAGTATTTTATTGAGGATTTTTGCATCTATGTTCATCAGGGATATTGGTCTAAAATTCTCTTTTTTTGTTGTGTCTGTGCCAGGCTTTGGTATCAGAATGATGCTGGCCTCATAAAATCAGTTAGGGAGAATTCCCTCTTTTTCTATTGATTGGAATAGTTTCAGAAGGAATGGTACCAGCTCCTCTTTGTATCTCTGGTAAAATTAGGCTGTGAATTCATCTGATCCTGGACTTTTTTTGGTGGGTAGGCCATTAATTATTGCCTCAATTTCAGAGCCTGTTGTTGGTCTCTTCAGAGATTCAACTTCTTCCTTGTTTAGTCTTGGGAGGGTGTATGTGTCCAGGAATTTATCCATTTCTTCTTGATTTTCTAGTTTATTTGCGTAGAGATGTTTGTAGTATTCTCTGAGGGTAGCTTGTATTTCTGTGGGACTGGTGATGATATCCCCTTTATCATTTTTTATTCCGTCTATTTGATTCTTCTCTTTTTTCTTCCTTATTAGTCTTGCTAGCAGTCTATCAATTTTGTTGATCTTTTCGAAAAACCAGCTCCTGGATTCATTGATTTTTTTGAAGGGTTTTTTTGTGTCTCTATGTCCTTCAGTTCTGCGCTGACCTTAGTTATTTCTTGCCTTCTGCTAGCTTTTGAATGTGTTTGCTCTTTTTTCTCTAGTTCTTTTAACTGTGATGTTAGGGTGTCAATTTTAGATCTTTCCTGCTTTCTCTTGGGGGCATTTAGTGCTATAAATTTCCCTCTACACACTACTTTAGCTGTGTGCCACAGATTCTGGTACATTGTGTGTTTGTTCTCATTGGTTTCAAGGAACATCTTTATTTCCGTCTCATTTCGTTATTTATCCAATAGTCATTCAGGAGCAGGTTGTTCAGTTTCCATATAGTTGAGTTGTTTTGAGTGAGTTTCTTAATCCTGATTTCTAATTTGATTGCACTGTGGTCTGAGAGAGTTTGTTATAATTTCTGTTCTTTTACATTTGCTGAGGAGTGCTTTACTTCCAACTATGTGGTCAATTTTGGAATAATTGTGATGTGGTGCTCAGAAGAATGAATATTCTGTTGATTTGGGGTGGAGAGTTCTGTTGATGTCTATTAGGTCCACTTGGTGCAGAGCTGAGTTCAATTCCTGGATATCTTTGTTAACTTTCTGTCTCATTGATCTGTCTAATGTTGACATTGGGGTGTTAAAGTCTCCCATTATTATTGTGTGGGAGTCTAAGTCTCTTTGTATGTATCTAAGGACTTGCTTTAGGAATCTGGCTGCACCTGTATTTGGTGCATATATATTTAGGATAGTTAGCTCTCCTGCTGTGTTGATCCCTTTGCCATTGTGTAATGTCCTTCTTTGTCTCTTTTGATCTTTGTTGGTTTAAAGCCTGTTTTATCAGAGACTAGGATTGCAAGCCCTGCTTTTTTGTTTTGTTTTGTTTTCCATTTGCTTCGTAGATCTTCCTCCATCCCTCTATTTTGAGTCTATGTGTGCCTCTGCACGTGAGATGGGTCTCCTGAATACAGTACACTGATGGATCTTCACTGTTTATCCAATTTGCCAGTCTGTGTCTTTTAGTTGGGGCATTTAGCCCATTTACATTTAGGGTTAATATTGTTATGTGTGAATTTGATCCTGTCATTATGATGTTAGCTGGGTATTTTGCTCGTTACTTGATGCAATTTCTTCCTAGCATCAATGGTCTTTAAAATTTGGGATGTTTTTGCAGTGGCTGGTACCAGTTGTTCCTTTCCATGTTTAGCCCTTCCTTCAGAAGCTCTTGTAAGGCAGGCCTGGTGGTGACAAAATCTCTCAGCATTTGCTTGTCTGTAAAGCATTTTATTTCTCCTTCACTTATGAAGCTTAGCTTGGCTGGATATGAAATTCTGGGTTGAAAATTCTTTTCTTTAAGAACGTTGAATATTGGCCCCCACTCTCTTCTGGCATATAGAGTTTCTGCCGAGAGATCTACTGTTACTCTGATGGGCTTCCCTTTGTGGGTAGCCCGAACTTTCTCTCTGGCTGCCCTTAACATTTTTTCCTTCATTTCAACCTTGGTGAATCTGACAATTTTGTGTCCTGGGGTTGCTCTTCTTGAGGAGTATCTTTGTGGCATTCTCTGTATTTGCTGAATTTGGATGTTGGCCTGCCTTGCTTGGTTGGAGTTCTCCTGGATAATATACTGAAGAGTGTTTTCCAACTTGGTTCCATTCTTCCCATCACTTTCAGGTACACCAATCAGACGTTGATTTGGTCTTTTCACATAGTCCCATATTTCTTGGAGGCTTGGTTAATTTCTTTTTACTCTTTTTTCTCTAAACTTCTCTTCTCACTTCATTTAATTCATTTGATCTTCAATCACTGATACCCTTTCTTCCACTTGATCTAATCAGCTACTGATGCTTGTGCATGTGTCATGTAGTTCTCATGCCATGGTTTTCAGCTCCATCAGGTCATTTAAGGTATTCTCTATGCTGTTTATTCTAGTTAGCCATTCGTCTAACCTTTTTTCAAGGTTTTTAGCTTCTTTGTGATGGGTTCGAACATCCTCCTTTAGCTCGGAGAAGTTTGTTATTACTGATCTTCTGAAGCCTACTTCTGTCACTTCATCAAATTCATTCTAAAAGAGGCACTGTGATTTTTAGAATTTTCAGCTTTTCTGCTCTGGTTTGTCCCCATCCTTATGGTTTTATCTACCTTTGGTCTTTGATGATGGTGACCTACAGATAGGGTTTTGGTATGGATGTCCATTTTGTTGATGTTGATGCTATTCCTTTCTGGTTGCTAGTTTTCCTTCTAACAGTCAGGACCCTCAGCTGCAGGTCTGTAGGAGTTTGCTGGAGATCTACTTCAGAGTCTGTTTGCCTGGGTATCACCAGTGGAGGCTGCAGAACAGCAAATATTGCAGAACAGCAAATGTTGCTGCCTGATCCTTCCTCTGGAAGCTTTGTCTCAGAGGGGGACCCAGCTGTATGAGATGTCAGTCCACACCTAGTGGGAAGTATCTCCCAGTTAGGCTACTCGGGGGTCAGGGACCCACTTGAGGAAGCTGTCTGTCCGTTCTCAGATCTTAAACTCTATGCTGGGAGAACCTCTACTCTCTTGAAAGCTGTCAGACTGGGACGTTTAAGTCTGCAGACATTTCTGCTGCCTTTTCTTTTCTATGCCCTGCCCCCAGAGGTTGAGTCTACAGAGGCAGGCAGGCCTTGTTGAGCTAAGGTGGGCTCCACCCTGTTCGAGCTTCCTGGCCACTTTGTTTACCTACTCAAGCCTGAGCAATGGCAGATGCCCCTCCCCCAGCCTCACTGCCACCTTGCTGTTTGATATCGGGCTGCTGTGCTAGCAGTGAGGAAGGCTCTGTGGGCCTGTGACCTGCTGAGCCAGGCACGGGATGTAATCTCCTGGTGTGCCGTTTGCTAAGACTATTGGAAAAGTGCAGTATTAGGGTGGAGTGTCCTGATTTTCCAAGTACTGTCTGTCACAGCTTCTCTTAGCTAGGAAAGGGAATTCCCCGACTCCTTGCACTTCCTGTGTTGTGTGACACCCTTCCTGCTTCGCTCACAGTCTGTGAGCTATACCCACAGTCCAACAAATCCCAGTGAGATGAACCTGGTACCTCAGTTGGAAATGCAGAAATCACCCTTCTTCTGCATCACTCATGCTAGGAGCTGCAGGCTGCAGCTGCACCTATTCGGCCATCTTGGTACCACCCTCCGTAAGTTTTTCTTTTAAAAAAAACTGACAACTTCATATTAGAATCAAAAAGGTATTTAAAGGTATTTCTTCTGGTAATTTTTGGATTTTATCATGTTGTGTTTCGCTTTGTATCTCACAAGGGGCCACATTTTCTCCATATCAAAACCTTTGCATATACTCTCTCCTAGTCCTAGAATGGTCCTTCCACCCACTGACTATAAATTTACTCTTAATTCCTTAGGAAGCCTTCTCTGACCTCAGATTGATCAGCACTGTCACCTCCACGGAAATAATATACTTCATTCGATACACAGTTGTACATTGAAAGTATTGATTAACGTCAACATCTACTGCAGTATAATTTCCATAAAGGTAACAACTCAGTTTGCTCCCCATTGTCTTTCCAGGATGTTCACAGTACATAGTAGAGAGTAGATCTTCAGTGAACACTTGCTGGATAAATTAGTTGAGACTATTTCTTTGAGCTTGCTTTCTCTTCTGAAGAATATTGAACTGCCAATCTAGTGAATATATATCTCAGAGAAAAATCAGGGGGAAACACAAAACAGCTTTCACAGAACTTACTGTTAACACAAGATTATTGAAAAGAAACATTCTCCCTGTTCACTGCCCTCTAATAGATACTTCTCCAGAACCAGAACCCAAATTGTTTGTATGTTTTATGTATAAACAAGCAAGTCCACACAAAATCTCCAAAGAAACCAACCAGAAAAGTAACAGCATCCTAAAAATCATCATTTGAAGGAAGATCTACAGTAGACAACCCTCTACATTACAGCCCTTTCAAAATACAACCATAATGAAAAATTTAGAAAAAACAAGACTTTAGATTTTAGAAAAAAAAAGTTACTTTTCACTGGACTCATAACTGTCATGATATTCCCAGGGACAAAGGTAATTGAATTTCAGATGTTAGCACCAGTGAGTGGTTTAATTACTTGGCGGACTCACCACATACTCAGTTATAGTCCATAATTTGATCTGGATTTATTTGGAAAGAATATTAGGACGATGATGCTGTTGTTCCAGGCATAACATGAAGTAAATGGGCTCTGACAAAGCATTACAGAAACAAAGATAAATATACAATAGACAAGCAACATCTTCCCAATTAGTCTATATGCATTTGCCTGTAACTGTTGTTTTTAATCTTTCTCCTCATGCGTAGTCAGTTGGAATATGAGGTTAGAAGCCAAAAAGTACAATTGTAGAAACTTTCACAGATAAGCAAAAGTGAAAATAAAACTGAAAGTGGTATAAGAAGAAAAACACTGGCCTTCCAAAGGACATATACAATTTAAACCAGGTCTTGGCAGAAAAAATAATCAGATAAGCATCATCTGTACACATTTCCACTTAAATGTTGGGTTTTCTTTTTAGAGAAATATATTCTGTTTTATGACCCTTGCAGAATTTTTGCTTTTCCAATGTGATTGCTATTTTTCTGGTTGTATCATTTAAAACTAGGCACTTGGAAGGTAAAAGTTGCAAATAAAGATCAAGACTGTACACAGTAAAACAAACAATAGAGAAGAACAAAATATAAGATTGAAAAGCTGAGGAAGACTGCAAAATTAATCTGTTCATCTGACCTAATTCAGGAAAATTTGGAATTATATCTTTAAAGTAATGTTAGCTACATTTAGAAATACCTGTATTATCTCTCTATACATGTTGTGAGGGAAAAAATGCTTACACACAGTTCTGCTTTCCACCTATGAATCCAAATTCTAAAATAGTACTTCAATAGAAAACCATAGAAGAATAAATGCAATGAAAAATAAACTGTCAAATTTTCTCTATAGAATTTAGCAATAAGAAATACACTTTTACACCCTTGGCGGGTCTGTAAATTGATACAGCCATTATGGAAAACAGTATGGAAGTTCCTGAAGAAATTAAAAATAGAACTACCATATAATCCAGCAATTCCATTTGTGGATGAATACTCGAAGGAAACAAAATCAGTATTTGGAAGAGACCTGCGCTCCCATATTCATCGCATTATTCACAATTGCCAAGACATGAAGACTCAAGTGTCCATCAACTGATGAATAGACAAAGAAATTACAGTACATATGTATATACAGTGGGCTATTATTCACCTTATAAAGGAAAGAATCTTGCCATTTGCAATAGGAAAAAACAAGATAAATGGATCTTGATGGTATTATGCTAAAGGAACGATCTTGAGGATATGAAGCTAAAGGAAACAAGTGAGACAAAGAAAAACAAATACTATATAATCTCGCTGATATGTGGAATCTAAAGAAGTTGAACTCTCAGAAACAAAGAGCAGAGTGGTTGTTGCCAGTGGCTAGAGGTTAGGGGGACTGGGGATATGTTGGTCAAAGGATACAAACTTTCAGTTACAAGAGAAATGAGTTCTGGGGAACTAATATTCAACATGGTGACTATAGTTCACAACACTGTATTGTATACTTGAAATTTGCGAAGAGAGTAGATAGGAAATGTTCTTACCACAAAACAAAACAAATCAGCAACAAAAAAAATGGTAACTAAGTGAGGTGCTAGATATATTCTGTCATTTGATTGTGACAATCATTTCACATTATATCATCACATTGTATGCCCCAAACTTATACAATTTGTCAATTATGCCTCAATAAAGCTGGAAAAGAATGTTTTCAAATAATAATAGGAAATAATAAAAATAGAAATAGCAAAACTCTTACTTCAAAAAATAAAGACATATTTATAAAAATACACCTTTAAAATATATCGTTACCAGAGCACGTGAGTAATATAGTAGACACATGGATGAAGAAGAAGTCAAAGGACTCTCATTTCACTGACCAGTGATAATATCACCAAGATTATTATAATTATATGCTGTCCAAATATGTTTTCTAGCTCCAAGAAATAACAGAAATGGTTTTTTTCCTGCAGTGCAACAGCTAGCTCATCACTTCCCCCTGTGAAAATTAGAAAAAAAAGCACTTTTCTCCCGAGGGGCAGACTTAGCCCAATACCAGGGGCATGGTTCTGCAACATTCAGCCCCTTAGCCAGCACACTCATGCAGGGCACACATCTTACAACGTGCCCCTACTCAGGATGAAAGATTTCCATTGCCGTCTTCTGGTAGAATGTAGAGAAGGCTGACAAAGGCCTTCCATCTAATTCATGTATGACTGTAGGAGAAGAGCACGTACTTATATATGAATTTCATTTCTTATATTTAAGAAGGTCTACTGCTAATACTACTTGGGACAATTAGAAGTATATTTTTAGGTAAATGGACAAACTACAGTTTATTGTTATTATTATTTGAATTCACAATAAAGAGTGAAATAGAATGCTTAGATAATTAATAAGAACTGAGTATACCACTATGGTCAAATAATCTTACTGATTTTTTTTCATTCTGCTATGCATTTGATGAGGTGCTGAAAAATTTGAGTTCTTCCATTTAGAAAAGGAAAACCTACAATAACACATCATCCTCAATATACGTTTCAAGCTATCTTTGACAAGTTTCTTCTCCACACATGAGAATATTTTTCATGTATTTCTTTAGTTAAGAAATGAAAACATAGAAATTAGAAATTCTTTTGGCCACTTTATTTAAAACCCAGTCAAATAAGTGAACTATAAAAAGTAATAGATACATAATGAAAACATTTTTATTTTAACCTAAAACATAATGTATATTAATTCATCATATATAATGCTACATAATATGGTTATATATTATATAATGTGATATAAATATAATTTGTATTTATTTATTTATTAAGTTATAGTTTTTTTTTTTTTTTTTTAGAAATGTGGGAAATATACTTGCTATGTAAACTCTGGGTAGAATCCTTCTAGAAGCTAATCAGGGTTTGCAGTGAGTTACAACTAGTCTTGTTACCAGTGGAAGAGATCTGAATTCCATGAGTTATCTGGTGGCAAATCAATTCTTGTCTCCTCAGAAGTAAGAATTCAACTGGGGGGCATAAAGCAGAAAAAGGGGCCAAGGCAAGTTCCAGAGCAGGAGTGGAAGTTTCTTTAAAAGGCCTTAGAACAGGAAAGAAAGTTCACCTGGAAGAGATCCAAGTGGGCCCCTGAAGGTTAAAGAGAGAGAGAAGGTCAAGTGCCCCATGTCACCATGGTCCTGGGACTTTTGTAGGCTCACCTCTTTCCCATGATTCCTCCCTTAGGGTGGGCTGCCCGCATGCGCAGAGCCTCCCCTACCGTTGGGAAATGTGCACACGCAGTGTGTTTAAGGGATTATATGCACGCCCATCTGAGGCTTTCTTCCTTTTTCAGGTGGAGCGTACCCAGGAGATCATACTTCATCATTTTTGTCTCTTAATGTGCATAACCAGGAAGTTTATTCTCCCTGGGGCTGGCCTTTAATTAACACTTTAACACTAACAAGTGTGGATCATCAAGAAATGGCCTCTCCCTGGCGTCGGGTGCCAATTTATCACTTTTTAAGAGGCAATGCAATAATTAGGGGACTATTTCTAGTGTGTGAGAGGAAGCGCCCTCTCCTGCCCCAGTCATGCCTAACTACCTATAACAGTCTCACCCAAGTCTAATTTGACAGAAAATTACTTATATCAAGTTTTTTCCAAAACATTCAACCTGCCTTTATAAACATAAATTTTCACATATTTCTTATAACAAACATATTTGATATAAAAATTTTAGATTTTATAACTAGAATTTGAAATATAACCAACATAATCTATTAAAGGAACACACAGATGACCCCTTTTTAGTCTATCTTTCAGGTAGTGAAGTCTAAGTGGCTACAGAGATGCAAGATGAACACAGACAACCTCAAGAGTAGAAAAACAGTGGCATATTCCAACTACCTAGCTCTAACAGCAGATTCCTCTAATTAAGTTCAACTGGGGAGACTGTTTATTTCCAATACACCTATATTTTTCCTGTTTTAATTATTTGCTCTAAGATCAAAGTTTTAAGATTTCTTAAATATCAAATTATTTTGTTGCAGATAATACAGATCAGCTTTCACAGAAAATCTAAAAATGAGGCTAGCCTATCATTTATGCTGAGAAAAGCAGATGTATTTCATGCAAATTGAAGAGTTTTTGTTGTCTTGTTCTTGTTCTGTTGTGTTTTTTAAGAGTTACCTGTAATCGGAATAATTATTTTTGGGTACTCACAATTTGGAAAAATACCTTGGTTCTCATCATATTTATCTGTTCCATATGGCTACAAAATACAGAGCCCTCTTAATCACCTGACTTTTTATAGCAGCCCTTCAGTAGAGATTCATGATTTGTAGGAAACTGTTTCATCTAAATTTTATACTATTTTATTTAAGAAAACCTACTTAAATAGGAAAGAAAAGAAGTGCTTAAATACAGAGCAAATGTAAAGCATCAGACAAACTCACTGGGATCAACATTATCTGGTACCTGTAATTCCTCACTTCAATAAAAAAACTTCGTATGCCAATATTGTAAATTAATCTCATAATTATATGTTTATAATACAACAATACATATTTTGGTGAAAAAGCATTTTGAATCTAATTATAAGCAAAAATTTTGTAATTTATTTTATACGTAGGCCTGTAAATTACATTTGTATCTAGGTAATCATAACCTTAAATTGACTCCTCTGTGCTTTTTATATTTAACTACAATTTAATGTAAGTCAAAAATCATGTGTGTAATAACTCACTCTATTCATCCTTCAAAAGAGCAGAGTTCTAATGTTCTGTTGGGTGATTCTAGTGAGCAGGAGGATTCTTACCACCCAAACTTTCTACATAAAAAGAGAGGAAAAAAAGAGAGCATGAGAAAAGAAAACCTAAGGTACTCAAGCATCTAACTTTATATATGAACAAGCAAAGTCTACTAAGACTTTTTGAATTCTTGGCCAATTATTGTTCACTTCTTGTAAGAAATAAAAAATATGGCTTTAGTAATTAATTTTTTATTTCAAATATAAGATGTTTTCCTTGACCTTTTAAAATTTTATAAAGTTTTCTTCATTGTTACTTTGGCGATATTTTGAGAAAATAGAATGGCTTTTTTGAACCTTCCAGGGGCTCTTTTCCCAATGAGATCTGTAAAAAACAAAGTAGGAATTATTATTTTGAAAGCCTAATATACAGTTAGTGAAGCAAAAAAAAAATATTAAAGAAATAGGTGCATTACAATAACTTTATTCATACTTATAAAAATTTACTTTAACAATAATGATTACCTAATTCTATGCAAATGTGTTTAAACAGTATTTACAACCAAGAAGTTTAAAATTCCCATTCAACTCTGATGGAAATTCAGTGTCCAGACAACAATTTTTGTTCTTACACACATCTGGCAAATGTTTGGCTTTGTAGATTATTAAAAATCCACATTATCAATTTGAAAAAACCCAACTGTTTTAGAAAAGATACTTTTAAATAAGTATAAAGTAAAATTGATTCATCTTTTTGGTTAGATTAATTCAGGAAAATGGGATATTTCCCAAGAATATTAGAGAAAAATACTTGTTACAGTGTTAAAGATTTATCTCTTTATAAATTCAAAACTTACTTTATAAAATTATTTTATATATAGACATATCTTTATATATTTAAAGGGATGTGTACATATGCATGTGGCAGGCTAACTTAGATTACAATGCATATTTGATTGGAGTTGATTTGATTCAACAGACTATTCCTTGCTGGGTATTCATCTAGAAATCTCTTTCATTCTCCCCATGACACATAAGCACAATTTTAAGATGTACTCTGTCATTTTGAAAGTAAGCTTCTCAAAAACAGTGTGAGCAAATTCAGAGAAAATTAAACAACAATGCTTTGTATTTTTGTTCTAAATTAAATCCTAATGGTATATACTTATTTTGCCACATATCAAGCACTTGAGACAAGACAATGCCAACCCTCCTCCCAAATTTTGCCATATTTTAATAATGGCAACAGAACTTAAACTTTTCCTTTTTTTTCCACACCTCTAAATTTCATAAAGTGAAATCAGAACACAGGAGGTAAATATAAATATAGATATATTAAAATTAGTCCTAATTAATGCTCGTCATTTTGGGATCTCTGTCTCCAAAGGATGAAGAAGAATGCCTTATAAAGTCTATGAATAATTGTGAAGGTTAATTTTATGTGTCAATTTGGCTGGGCCATGGTGCACTTATGTGTAGCTAAACATTATTCTGAATGTTTCTGTGAAGATATTTTTGGATGAGATTAGCATTTAAATTGGTGGACTTTGAGTGAAGCAGACTGCTCTTCATAATGTGGGTGAGCCTCATCCAATCAGTTAAAGACTGAATACAACAAAAACTGATCTCCCCAGAACAAGAGGAAATTCTGCCAGCAGATCTTTGGACATGAACTGCAGTATCAGCTCTTCTCTGTGTCTTTAGCCTAATGGCCGTCAGGCTTGAAGTACAGCATCAGCTTTTCCTGGGTTGCCAGCCTGCCAGCCAACTCTGCAGATCTTGGACTTGCCAGGCTTCATAATCACATGAGCCAATTCTCTAAAAATAAATCCCTTTTCATATATACTGTAGTTTCCATTTATGTGTGGGGGATATTTTCCAAAACCCCTAGTGGATACCTGAAACCACAGTATGTTACTTCCTGTCTCTATATATACGTATATACCTGAGATGATAAAGTTTAATTGATAAGTTAGCCATGTGACATTTGTGCTGTGAGGCCACTATTATGTAAAATAAAAGTTATTTGAACACAAGCACTGTGATACCCCAACAGTGGATCTGAGAACTGAGATGACCACGGAGTGACTAATGAGTGGGGAGTAGACACAGGATGGATGCACTGGACAAAGGATTGACTCATATCCACAGCTTGATGGAGCAGATGGCCCAAGAGTTCATCATGGTATTCAGAATGGTGTGCAATTGAAAACTGATGAATTGTTTATTTCTAAAATCTTTCATTTAGTATTTTTGTACTCTGGTTGACCATAGTTAACTGAAACTAGGGAAAGTAAGACTGCAGCTAAGGGGACTATTGTACACATACACATCCTATTTGTTCTGCTTTTCAGGGGAGCCCTTACAAATACACACATCCAAATAGGAGTAACTCTTGTTTTATATGCTCTTTGAAGTTTTATATGCTCTTAGAAAACATCGAATGTTTTTAATCTTTGCATTTCCAAAACTTAACTCATTGCCGAACATAGAATCAAGCCTTAATACATGTTGAAAAAATACAGTTATAACTCACTAACAATATTCTTGTGTTAAAAAAATCATTCTGATCAAAAAAGCATTAATTAGAGTAATTCAGAAATGCTGAATACAGAAGACACTGCTGCTAAGCACAGTAGCTTCAGGCTTTGGAGCCATGTAGAATTGAGTTTGAAGTCAGGCTATACTTTGACAAATTCACTAAGCCTTCATTTTTCATCTGTATCATGGGTTTTCAATATCTATTCTAGTGGACATTTTATGTTTGCCCAGAATCTTTTAAACATCCTTCCTAGATTTGGGGGTTCTCCACATCCTAAGTTTCATGTTTGTAAGAGAGACAAATATCATTTTCCCAGCCTCCCTTGCAGGCGGAATAATGACACGTGACATGGGTTTTTCCCACCCCTGTATGAAACTTTGAATTTGAAGAGAATGACTCAAGAAAAGTGGCTCCCTGTAGAATCACTGTGATGAGGATGGCAGGAGGTGTTTATGCTCCAGAGACAGCACTGGCAGAAGTCCAGGATCTAGATAGAGGCAGAGTGTGTCACATATCTGTACCTGCTGGATCCAACTGTGGTGTGATTTTAATTACATCAAAATGTGAATTGTTGGCTTCTCCAAAGATTCTGTGTAATAATTTAATGAATCCTTTTTCCACTTAAACTAGCAAAAATGGGTTATCTTGCTTATGATGGAGATGGTTACTTACATATACCTTACAACTATACTGTGAATTAGAATATGTACAGAATGCCTAGGAGAATTCCTGTTATATAACAGGGTCACAACATTTTAATGCACTGTGTTACTTAAGCTTTCTACAACTGAAGTTTTCTTCAATGTTTTTATTCAAATTTTTGTTAAGCTTCTGGAAGTTACGTGTAAAAATTTGCACAGTGTCAGTAATATTAGATGCTATTAGAAAGTGTATCTACTAGGTATACAGAGAAGTTCCTTATAAAGTTGGACTGATAACAAAAATGTCTAGAAATTGTTAAAGTTTTAGAAATTAATCAGACTGCACATTGTATTTTTATTTGTTCTCGTCGAAGAGTGTATTTTGTGCTTTGAATGAGAAATGCTCTGAGAAACTTTGTATAACTATAGGATGAATATGCCAAGTCAGAAAGAGATCTGTATCAAATATTTTGAGATACCTTCTCAACCACCTAAGTTTCAGCTTATACCTTCAGTAAAAGGCAAAAATAAAATGAATAAATAAGGCTGTTTCATGCTTGGAGAACAAGAAGAAGCAATATTTTCAAAATTAAATCCTGCATTTGATGTACAAAAAACAAACAACAACAACAACAACAAAAACAATGAGTGGTATGTGGAAGGCACTGAGTTATTTTAAGCCATAAGTCAGACTACCTTAGACTTAGAATTAGTAGAGGGTAATTCAAAAAAACCCGATAAGATGGATGGATAAAAGGAAGGATTTTAAAAAGCACTCCACAATCCATTTCCCACAGGCTTAATTCAGTTAAGGTGAGGAAATTACATGAACCAGTTTGTTCATTGAAAAAAATATTCTTTGAGTTTCTCCTATGTGTCAAACAAAGCAAATAACAGTTTCGCCACTCCACTTGACACTTAGGGACAACAGTCTGCTCTTCTTAAACATCCTGGGAAAAGCTTATGTGTATTCAGATGAAGAGAAGTGAAGCAAAATAAGCAGCTGGGGGTAAAAAGGCAGTTTTTGTTTGTATGCCTGCTGCTTTTGTGTCTTTAAGTACCGCAAGTACTGTCCTTGAGAAGACAATGCTTTGAAAGACGTGCTGCAAACTTAAATGGGCAGCAACTCTACTAATCTTATTCTGCCTGAATAAATCAAAATTGCATTCCAATCAAATTGCATACTAACAACATACCCTTTATGCCTACTCTAACGTGTGAGAAAAAGAGAATCAGAAAAAGAATGCTTATTTTCCCCAAAACTAATGTCTCCCTCGAACTGAATCCCACCCTTCTGTACCTTTTAAAGAATCAGTGTCATTTAAAAGGGACAAGTGTGTAAGGAATAAGAAGCCTATACACTTCACTCAGTATCTTCAGTGGTTTCAGGAAGAGTCTGCATTACCTTGGTGGTATAGAGATATTTCGTGTCTTAGAACAGTGCCTGGCATTCAGAATGGGTCAATACATGTCTGAACAACATAAACACAACAGTTTTAGTTTTAGCAATCTAGCATACTTTTATCATTCTAACTCAACATTTCCAAGGATATTTGCTAAGAAACAACATTTAAATGTTACATATACACATACTGAATCCTTATCAACGTCACTAATTAAAACCATCAAAAGTAACTTGATAAGAAACCCTTCTATAAATATAACGGCCACATTTTAGGAGGCTGAGGCAGAGGATCACTTGAGACTAGGAATTAAACGATGACCTGGGCAACATAAGACCTCGTCTGGACTAAAAAAGGTTAAAAAAAAAAAAAAGGGAGCCAGATTTGGTGGTGCATGTCTGTCATCTCAGCTACCTGGGAGGCTGAGGCGGGTGGATTGTTTAAGCCCAGGAGTTTGAGGCTGCAGTGAGCTGTAAGTGCACTACTGCACTGAAGCCTGGGTGACAGAATGAGACCCCGCCTCAATTAAAAAAAAAAAAAGTGGCCAGTTCTACAATCTGAGTGTCAAATAAAAATCATAATTTAAAAATTAAAATTTCAAAATATTAAATACATATTTAAAACAAAAAAAATCACAGATAGCATCTGCTTGCAAAATAACTGAATATTTGGCCATTAAAATTCCTCCTTTGGAAGGTAACCCTACTACGCACAAATTAAGAGGCGGACTCCCAAACTCACAGTAATTCCCAGAGTGACGATTCACACACCCCTATCAGTTTGAAGAACCAATTCTCCTCTCCATCAACCCTCCTCAAATTAGGTCTAAAGGGATGTGCGGCCTGACACTTTTTCCCTAGTACACTCTAGACTGGCGTACACGTGGATTCATGATCCACCAGGTTAAGTAGTAATACATCACATCCCAGGTCTCTATGACTGCTCCGTGACAATGATTGACAAACTTTCCGGAGACTGAAAAATTCAGCTGTTAAATATACAGCTTTCTAGGTCCTTTTTCTGGAGATTCAGACCCACTGAGTCTGAGATGGGGCCTAGCAATTCTTTTTTTCAAACAGGTACCCCAAGTGAGTTTTCTGATCAGGAAATTTTGAAATGTCATACTCAAAAGCAGTGGTTCTCAAACTCTGCTGGGGGAATTTAAAATTCCAAATGTCCAGGCTGGAATCTATGAGAGTAGGAAGCATACATTAGTATTTTTTTTTATATATTCTGAGGATCACCAGCACCAGCCACATTTGAGAGCTTGTTAGAAATGCAGAATCTCAGATTCTACCCTCACCTATCTAAGCTTCCCATCAGAATGTGTATTTTAAAAAGGTCCAAGGTGATTATATGCACATTAAAGTTCGAGAAGCACTGTTAGGAATGCAATTCTGACCCAAGTCTGACAATAGTTTTTCTTTTCTTCTTTTTTTTTTTTTTTTTTTGAGACACAGTCTTGCTCTGTTGCCCAGGCTGGAGGGCAGAGGTGCGATCTCGGCTCACTGCACGCTCCACCTCCCAGGTTCAAGTGATTGTCCTGCCTCAGCCTCCTGAGTAGCTGGGATTACAGGAACCCACCACCACGCCTGACTAATTTTTGTATTTTTAGTAGAGAGGGGGCTTCACCATGTTGGCCAGGCTAGTCTCAAACTCCTGACCTCATGATCCGCCCACCTCGGCCTCTCAAAGTGCTGGGATTGAAGACATGAGCCACTGCACCAGGCCAATAGTTTTTCTATACTGAGCTGGGAAAAACTTTTCTGGTGGTGAAGGTGGAAGGATATGAGGCCAGCCGCAGTCATTTCTAGCATTCCCACGATTTCATCATATGAGTTGATGAGAAAAATATCTTTTTCTTGCAAACAAAAAAGTACTAATTCAGTAAACTTCTTTTAAAATCATCTTCATTCAATTCAAAAATTTAATGTGTCATAGTGAATGGCTGAGGCCCCTTCTAAGATTTGTTAGTTTAAGCTTTAAAGTCCTTAGTTGTTTAAAATTTAATTAACTTCTTTGCATTTACATTCTCCCTCTTTTAATTTCCTGTCATTTCAAAATGCTTATGTAACTGTATGGTCCTTTTGTACATTACTGAGGTTCTAAAAGTGTACATTTTTAATGCCCACTTATTGAGAGATTACTTCTCTCTGCATCATCCTATTTACCAGCCCAATAGGAGACAGCAACAATAATTGTGAGAGCACTCTTTTGTTCGGTGGCATAAATGGATATATAATTATACGAAAATACAGAATATTTTCAAAATTTCAGAGAAAATTAGAGACCCTAATTGTTGCAAAAGCAAAAATATAGATGATGAAGAAATGTAACTGGATTTGTCTATTATTGTAACCTGAAACTGAATAACACTGGTAAGCAATTTTCGAATGACTTAATTCAAGTAGAAAATTATTTGAAGGAGAATTGTGCTACAATTCTTTGTTGAGCAACTTCTGTGGGCCAGAGTTACCTTAGGACCTGGAAGAAGTTATGACAAAGTAGTCAGCAAGCCATCTAGGGTCTCAACCAGAGACTTGAACTTTGCCCAGAAACCTCACTAACGATTGGAAAACACGTCTACCTGAGCGAATGAAAAAAAAGGAAACCTCTACATCCAATTGAAGAGTGGGAGAGTGAAGCAGTGTAGCTTCCACATGTTTTCCTGATCTAAAAGTCCCTGATGGCCCGGGTTCTGGAGACAGCTGTGAGAACCTTCTACTGGGGTGCCTCAGTGATGTTCGTAAAGCCCCAGCCAATGGTCCCTGTGCCAGCCCAACCCTCACATCCCTGAGAAGGCTCATCAGTTTCACATCAACAATTTATAACAATATTTCACCTTCTCCAAGAAAGGACTTGCTGTTTCATCTTCCAAAAATATCATTACGTTGTGTCTCTGGGACCCAAGACTTTTATGAAATAGGATGCACCACATATCGTCTTTAAAAGGCATTTTTCTCCAGAGACATAAAGAGTTTTTGGTTGACTGTTTGTTTTGTTTTGTTTTCCACACAGAGACAAAAAGAATGAAGATCAGATCGTCCAACTGAATACAAGCGGTTCTGCTTACAGCTGAAACCCCAGTAGCCAATGCTCAAGCTTGGCAAACAAAGAGGATCTTATTGTGTGCTATTTTGCTTTATTTATTTGTTCTTTCCTTTCTTTTTTAGATTATTGCTTACCTTTAAAAAACTTTGTATCAACATATAATGTTGACAGTTGCTTAATTTAAATCAGTAAAATCACCACCATAGCAAATTTGAGTCTTCTACACCACATTCTTCTAAATCACAGATTCCCCTAAATAATTGTTGATATGCTCTTAATATTAATAACATTTAAAATTTCAGGAATTGGTTTCAAATAACATCTTTATTTCTGCCTTCATTTTGTTATGTACCCAGTAGTCATTCAGGAGCAGGTTGTTCAGTTTCCAT